>NW_010427480.1:463-12531 GCF_000710305.1 Buceros rhinoceros silvestris | reverse complement strand
GCAGCTGTAAATTTTGCAGCGTTAGCTTTAAGCTTGCAAGCAGTACACCTTACTCCTATGCATACAGGGGTCCTGCCCCTCTTGCTATTGCCTTTGGAGATTTAAAAAACAACTTTCTCTCCCGCCGATTCGGTAGATTCCGTGACCGCGGCACAAACAACACGAAAAAACGAAGAAAACACAAACTCTCGGGACGTCCCCTCTGCCTTACTCAGAGGCAGCCGCGGTCTGCTCCGGCCTTCTCAGACACTGAAATTTGATCCTTACCGGATCAGTTGGGTATTCTCACCGCTCCTGTAGTCAATCAGTCGCACGGAAGAATCGGTGACCCGCACGAACCCCCAGAAATGTCACGACACGAAACGGAGCTCGTATCCGCAGCTGAGACGAATCGCTCGAACGCCAATATGATGTGTAGCGAGACCCGTTTATTGTTTACATTACATCCCAATTTATAGACTCTTGTCCACTCGACTAACTACATGGTGATTGGACAGTGTCTCTGTTACACAGACAGCACACATCTCTTAAAGCACTATAATTGGATAAAAGGGGTTAGATCCCACATGGTGGGTATTTTGGTTAGAGCTAACAAAACAAGGCTAGTAGAGATAGTATTTCCCACACGATAGTGTTGCAGCTGGGTTTCGGCTGCTAAGTTTCCCAGAGAGAGTAGCATATTTTCATAGTTCTAATTTCTGCTAGAAAAATACACCAACAGATTCTAAGAATTTAACCCTAATAAAATAGTTCCTGACAGAAAGCTCTATGTTTCTGACTTATAAAATGTCTAAAGATATTCACCCCCAACTTACTCCATAAACTGTTCCATAATTTAATTATCCCTACAGCCAGTTTATCTTTCTCTGAATGTAAAAGTATTTCATGGTAAATTTACTACTTTCTAGGTCCTTTTCCTTCTGAATAAGAAGAGATTACTTTCCTACTTCTTTGGATCTTTACTTAATTTGTCCTATTACCGCTAGAATATAAGAATAATTATAATTACCTGTTTATTATAAACACCTGAAGCATAGTAGGTACTTCCCAGGCATTTAATCAGCTTATTTCTTTAATTATTATTTGTATGATGATAAGAACAACAAATTGATCAATATACATGTGTCTCACAATCTAACCCTGTGATAGATGCACTCAGCCCCCTTAACCAAACCAGCAGCAGTCCGGTACAGGCCTCAAAGGAGGTAAAGTCTTGAGCGATAGGCGGGCTAAGAACTCCCCAAGGAAACCCACAAAGGAACAGAGCCAACAAAGACAGTTGTGGGTACAAGGAGTCTTGTGCATACCTCTCCCGTTGCATTTTGACTATGAGCCAACGACTTTATCCCATAAATATGATAGCCTAAGTGAGCTGCTTTTGGTGTCTCCGTGCTAGGCAGTGTGGCTGCATGGTGGTGATCTCCAGCAAAGAGATCTTTTACCAATGTTGGATTGGCGAGTGAGTCCAATTTGAATTCTCCCTGGCTGGCAATTGGACTGTACAGCAGACAACTCTCTCCATGAGCAGGCATGCCTGTCAATGTTAAGAGATACTAGTTGTTCAGCTTAAATAATTAAATTTTAAATAGAATGAGTCAGTTATAATCACACGTTGATAATCACACATTATAACTCTATGTGTGATTTTAGTATACTATTTGCTTAACTTTACTTACTTAATATGAGTAGCTAAATTTCCTGACGCTTGGGGCCACCAGCTGTAAATTTCCATTTAGATTTACTGAATGTGTACCTACTTAGTTAAAACAAGGTCTCTAGAACCAGTCTAAATCAGAAAATAAGGAAGCTTCAACCATACACAGCAGTTGCAACTAGATAATAGCCTGTTTGGAGACAATGAAGAAATTCAACAAGGAGTCAGACTATGTCAGACCAGAAAACTTCTGGATTAAAGGGCACATTAAGAGTGTGGGAGGAGGGGACTGAATAGTCTGTAAGGGTATAATTGTGCAGGTATTCCTTTGTTCAGTCCTTTTTTCGGGTCCCTTTGGGGGGCTTCTCTCCAGAGGCACTCCGTGCGAGCTGACCCTGCTGCTGTACTGAGATGCATCTTAAGCTTTGTGATTCCTTACCTGAGATTAAGAGATCCTTCATTATGCAAGGTGGAGAGATCACTTACCCGTATCAGATCCTTGGTAAGTGACTGATTGCATATTATAATAAACATTGTATAGATAATTTCATTAGGCATAAACCATTGACTGTGTCTGAGACTAAGATAGGTCCTATTTGCACCTAGACTCCAGAGGGAGTTTAGAAACCAAGGGGGTCCACTCTGGACCTCATGACTTAGTGGGAAGGTCTTCTTTACTCTTTGTGTCTCCAGTCTCTGTGTGAATCATTCTAACTCGATTCTAACTCAATTTCTTTTTATTTTAGTAAAAAAATGTTTGGCTTCCTGACAGGTGGTCCCCAATATACTTCTTGTTCCTTCAGCCCATGAGTCTTTAAAGTGCTGGAGAAGACTAGTACCAACAAACAGCCTGTACTTGGAACTGCTCAGTAAATTGTCTTCAGTGGCATGTGTTCTCACCTGATTTAAGTGAGTTGCAGCTCTTACAGTGTGGCCATGAACCTTCAAAGGAAAAAATATAAATACTTGCAAATATAGGTTTATAAAGTGATGTCACATCTCTAAAATCTTACCAACATGAAAATAACCTGATTTTCACAGACAGTATTTATCCCTCCCACTGAACTCTGAGGAACCTGTAGGTGCTTGTCTTCTCCTTAGATGACCTCTGACAGGCCACTTAGTGTCATCCAAGGTGCACCAACCTTACTTACACTATTAAATACTTATTAAAATCAAAGTGAATTTCTTATTGAAAAATCTGCCTCAAACAAGTTTATTTTAATCATTGTTAAAGTGATGTTCAAAATTCAGTGGGTGCTCTGTTGTGTGGTAGGATGACTGTCAATACAAAGACTATCCCAAGAAAAGTGTAGTCAAAAGATATGAGCAAAACTTACTACAAACTACAGCTATAAGGGGCTGGAGCGCTGCTTACAGAAGAACAAACTGACCTCACTCCTGTGATCTTGTGAATTTTCACAAGTCACTGGCACTTTATGAAGACGAAAGCCTTTTCTCATTTACAGTGCCTTAGATGTGAGGGTAAGGAAAGCTCACAGCTCAATAATATAGTCCTTGTCTACTGTATTTGATAGAAACTGCTCTTCTGATAGAGGTGCTTGACTAAAGCTGACCCAGACCAGGTATTGATTAACATTTCCTTGTGTAAATGAAGGTTGTCTGTAAGTCACTAGAGAACCACAGACCATGGCTGGAAACCCATGGGATTGCGTTGGATACTGTGAGAAACGAGCGAAAGTCTCGCCAAAGAGACTCAGGTCAGACCCCACAATGAAGCACTTAGTTTTATTACGTTCTTGCAAGACCGGGTGTCTAGCTAGTAGGCACGCTTTGTTAGAAAATACATGAGTTTTTATACCCTATTCCCGGCTGAAAGATCCCTCCCTTGTTTCCCCATTGGCTGGGTACTCCAAGATTTACAGACTTACCCGTTATGCCTATTACATGTTACAGGTAACATTAGATCATGCAACTTCACGCATCGCATGTCTCATTAACTCGGACTTATGCCTCCCCTAGGAGGAGAAAGTAATATTCAACAGCCTATTAAGCAGGCACGGTGCTGCTTCCCAAGGCCCATCCATCCTAATCAACCCCAGTTTGACACATTCAAGGTTTTATGGCCTGTTATCTGGTTTCTTCTCTCTTTTAATTGCCTTCTGGTTTCTCTTCTCGTCTTGCAAGACTGCCCCCCTTTTACTTTATCAGTTTCTTTGACATACCAGAACAGCATCCCTTGTTTGTCTTAGCCTTATCAATTCCTTTTAGATACAAGAACAACATCCCTCATTTTCCTCCTCACAGATACCATCACTAGGAGCATCAGGCGGCTGGAGAATAATCGCAACAGCCTCAGAAACTCGCTGCTGAATCAAGGCTGAAAAGAGAATTATATGATGTTCAATAGATACGATCTAAATAAAAAAGGTTGCAATTAAGTGTGTCTTTTCTCTGCTGGTGTTGGTTATTCAGGTATAGTGTTGTTTCAGAAAGAATCTCAGGACAAACAGTCAAATCTGATGAAGCTGCCAAGAGCAAATGTACATGTAAAAACCTGAAGAAAACTTGAAGTTCTCCCTGTTTCAAAACTGGCAAATATTTTTGAAAACAGGATCTGCTGCCAAAAAAAAAGGCCCATGAATAGGTTAAAGTCTTGTCACTATACAATGCTGTAAATATAGGGCAGGTGATATACTTACAGTTTAGCTGTAGGAAATTGACAGTTTTTTCCTATTTCCTTTTGTTCAAATTAATTATTATTTTTGTCTTTTATGGTTTTGGTAACAAAATAAAATGAATGTGATATTGCTAGAAGTTTTTAGATACAAGCTGAATTGTCTCAACTGGAAGGATGAAAAAGACAGAAAATAGAAAGAGATCGTTCCCTTGAGAAGTGACTTGCTACAGAGAAAATAGTCCAGTAGAAAACACATGACCATGGCTCAAAGGATCTTAATCCTACTTTTGGATCCATCATTGACTCTTTATATGAAATCCTACTTTTGGATCCATCATTGACTCTCTATATGACTTTAGGTCAAATATTTTCTTACTTTTCTTCAACTTCTCCCATCTCCTTCTGTTAAGATTTCACGATCTATTTAAACCTTCTCTTGAAAGCTTTCTCTGCAACAGTGGTCTATAAATGGACTCCTCTTAGTGGCATCCTGAAAGATTCACTAGAATTAATAATGTCAGGAACATGTTAGAAGAGTATTAACTCTTTTCCTGTATGGTAGGTTCTTAATTCAGCTTCTTCCCTAGCTTCAAGTACAATATATTTTCTCACTTGGGTGATTTAGCATTTTCAAAGTAGTTAAAGCACTAATAGGTGAGATAAACTGTGCAATATCACACCCTGTTTCCCCTGGTCCCATGTCCCCCAGGTTAGTGGGCAATATGTAAAGGCACAAAAAGCCAAATGACTCATTGAAGAACCCATAGCAAACACTTTCACTGATGTGTTGCCTCAAAAGCATTTAGCCAACAAAACACCCTACATAAGCCATTCAAAATAGTCAACAGTTACAATGCTTTGACTTTTTCTTTTAGGAGTGCTAGAATTCCTGTGCTTCCCAGAAATAATTTTTTTTTAATAAAAAGAAATTGATTGATTTCTGTAAAAGCACACTCTGACAAAGCATACAGCTGTCTCTCACAATGGAATGCTAAGACTGCAGTTAGGTTTTAAAAATGTCTAAGGATTTTGCGTGCTTCAGTCTGGACATCTAAAGTAAAACATCCTTTCGCCCAAGTCATGAGCACTACAGCACACTCTGGAGTTTCTGGGAGCTGTGAGTTGCTGTATCTGTCACTTTATCACACTGTTATCTCTCATTGGTTTTTACATCATTACGTAAAATAAAAGCTTATCTTCCACATAAGATTTGGCTAAATACTCTCTTTCTTAATCATCCTGGTTTTGCTACATCCAACACAGAAACAGTATTCTTTAGATGTTTTGCAGTTTCATCTGCTTTTAGCTTATCTATAATTTCCAGCATCAGCTGGAAACAGGAGAGAATCAGCTATCATTCAGTGGCTGCATGTAATCAGTCACTCTCCTCTGCTAGTTCTCTGCTAGCTGCAAAGTCCTCTACACGAGCAAGTAATTGCAGATAGCTAGTGCAGAAACTTACAGCTGGTCATTATAGACAGTTCTCATTTGTATGCCTTGGAGAAAGCAAATTGCTAACAAATGAGAATTGATCAGCTGCTCCGAGACTGTATCTGACACCTTCAACTTCCTTTGAAGGTCAAGCTTTGAGAAATACTAGTGTATACAGCAATATTTTTCTTTACACTTAATAAGGTGAAAATTTTACAACCAATTAAACCACTTAATAGGTGGACTAGAAAATAGAGGACTAGAAAATAGATTACTTGCTGTCTGTACAAAGCGATCTGTTGACAGCTGTTCTTTTCTCTTGACTATTGCCAGTTTGGTCTGTCAGTCACCTTTTTTTTCTTTTCTTCTTTCTATTTTTTGTTTGCTATTTGCAACAGCCAGTCACTGCGTTTGGGTAATTTTTCTCCATTTTCTGTAGTTGCTTTATTCCATTATGTACTCCATGTTTTCCTCACGTAATGCAGATGGTGGACTCACTTTCAAAAGAAAATACTTTCATTGACAATACTACACATGACTACTCTGAAGTCTTAGAAATAAGAGATCAAGCCAGAGATCAAGTTCCAATGATGTAATGAGGTACTGCTGAATCATCACGTACATGATAAATGTTTTCCTGCAGACATGTAGTCTGATAAATAAAACATATTAAGTGAATCTACCTTGAATGTATGTTGTTACACTGTGGTAACATTTCTGATTGCCTGGCTTTACCACTGGTGACATTCTCCCAATCACCTTCTGCTTAATAAACAACTCAGGAATTTGTGCTTAGTGTGTAATGTCAGGACAGAAAGGAGGGAACTTCAAATAACTTATCTAAAAATTAGACACAATACTGGGCTTTATGTAAAGATGGATTTAGGAATGTTAGAAGCTGTTTTCCCCCTGCAGAAAAAAAAGAAAAACAAACGAACCAAACAACAACAAACCTCCCCCCCCCCAAAAAAAAACCCCAAAAAACAAAAATGAGAAAGTTTTATAGTATTCACTTACTAGTAATCAGGACACTTACTTAGAACTGGCCTACAGTCCTTCTTTGACCTGACTCAGAGGTGACAAGTGCGACTAGGTGACACAACTTCAGCATTGCAGAATCACACCATCTGTCTCACTAGTGACATTAGTAACTCATCTATTAGGAAGAGATTTTGACCTTAGTACAGTCTTAGCCATACTAAGTACTGTGAACAAGATGTGAGAATTAGTGCGTTAAGTAGGACAGAAAGGCCTAAAATCAAGTCTGCTATCTTCAAGTTCACAACATTTGAACTTTACCTTTACTATTGCTCATTATAATCTTGGCAGATCAGATGATCATTTAGATCAAGGATCAGCTCTCTTTTCTGTGGCTTTTACAGGCATACACCAAGCCAGAGGACACATGCAAGTTCTACAATGCTCTGTCTCCAATCATCCTGCTCTCCAGTTTCTGTCTCTAGTGATTAGATCAGAAAGAAGGAGAGAGTAGAAAGTCTAATGTGGGCAGCACAAGAACTCATTTGTTCTTCATCCAGACAAGGTGAGGAAGTATCAAATTCAGGAATATCACAGTATCAGAGGTTAGAAGGGATCTCCGGGAATCATGTAGTCCACCACCCCATCCTGACCCTCTACACACACTCACTCACAAAAAAAAAACAAACCAAAAACCCACCAAGTTTGGCTAGGCCAGCTTGCAGGATCACAGCCAGGTGGGTTTTGAATATCTGCAGCGAAGAAGATTCTACAACCTCTTTGTGCAGCCTGTTCCAGTGCTCTGCACCCTCAAAGTAAAGAAATTTTTCCTCATCTTCTGGTAGAATTTCCTGTGTTCCAGCTTGTTGCTCCTTGTCCTGTCACTGGACACCATTGAAAAGAGCCTTGGTCCATCCCCTTGACACCTACCCTTTAGGCATTTACAAGGATTGGTAAGATTCCCTATCAGTCTTCTCCAGGCTACACAGACCCAGGTCTCTGAGCCTCTCCTTGGCACACAGATTATTTCTTTTTCATTTGTTTTTTTAAGAAGCTAAGCAAGAGAGTTCACAAGCCTCTGTCAAAGGGGAATCTGGATGCACAGACGATCCTTTGAAGAAGACTTCAGTGACTTCTGAGTAATTTAGCCCAAGTGCTTCATATAGCTCAGGTGTTCTGATCAGATCTGTCATGTCCCATGCTGGAAGTCAAAAAAGGACTGTTATGGTTTAACCCCACCAGGAACTAAACACCACTTGCTCACTCCTCCCTCCGTCCCCACCCACAGTGGGATGGGGAGGAGAATCAGAAAAAAAAAGTAAAACCCATGGGTTGAGATAGGAACAGTTTAATAACTGAAATAAAGGACTAGATGACCTTTGAAGGTCCCTTCCAACCTGAATTATTCCATAATTTTATGCTAAATCCTTAGCTTTTGTAGCTCATTACAAAATGACTAAAATTCAATAGACCTGTCAGTCTACCCATTCGTATCAACAGTGTGGCCCATTACCACTATATTATAAAAAGTCTTGAAAATTGGGGGCTATCTAAAAAGTTTCAAAAAATTGGGTTTTTTGAAAAAAAAATTTAAAACATTGCATAAAGCAATAAAAATAGAACTGGTTAATGCTGAACCCTTGGGACTGACATTTTATATTTTTTATTCTCAAATAAGTTATATTTTATTTCTTTTTGAGTCCAGTTGACAATATTGTTCCACTAGATGACTCAGTCTTAAAGGAACAAGAGCAAAAGGTGCCAAGACAAAAAAGGGTGTACCAGCCATTTTATAGGAGCGTTAAAATAAATACCCTCAGGAAAGCAGAACCTTGAAATGACTTGGTTTTTCTGTGCAATGGCTTCTCAATACTCCAAAGGAGTTCCAGATTAAATTTAATTGTTCAGTGCTATGTCTTATGCTTACAAATATTTTCTGTGCATTATTGGTGCTTTAATAACTGGTAATTATTCCCTGCCTTTGGAGCCAGAGATGCGGGGATGAACATTTTCTAATCTGTACCAACTTTTGCTATCCAACAATGGAATCCCTCTAGTAAGCTATGTTGGTTTTTAGCTATTTGGATTGCTTGTTCACGTCTATACCATGGGTTCGAAGATATCCTGACTAAGTGGCATGCTGATTTTTAAATCAATGGTTTTGCACACCATCCAGAACTATCTTTTGCAATTGCCACTATCTGCAAAGTTCACATAACTATGTATGAACATGCATCTTATCCATGAGTACTTACTGCACTCTTTTGTGACTCAGAATGAATTTACTTTCTCTGCAGAAATCTTGTAATTACACTGCTACAATAATAACAGGAATCACATAAAATCAGTGTTTCTTAAATGTGGTTGTTGAACACACGTATGGACAGAGACTTTGTAATAGACAGAATGTAGACTATAATTTTAATACCAGTAACAAATCTATAACTAGTTTCTCACAAGCATAACTGGCATTAAGCAGCAATACACAAGCTCTATTTTTTGCTTAGTATGGATAACAGGAATAAAAAGAGGCAAAAAGAATTAAGTATTCCTTAAAATAGAGACAGTAGAGGGGTTATATTAACCTCTGAAATGGTTTTCACCTTTTATTTAAAAACATAGCAGAGTGTTTGAGTTGAAACAATGGTATGTCTCTTCAACATAGTGTTATCAGGTATATTTGCTACCTGCCTTTCTCAGAGTAAAGGAGCACTGCTAACGTGTGAAGGATGGACTTAAATGGAAATATATACCAGAAAATTCACCACAGGCATGTGGAAAGAACTCTAGCTTCTGAATCAGAGTTCAAAAACATTGGCAAGACTTCATGCTTCCTTGTTTCTTTGAGATGCTGTTAGATCATCATGGTTTAAAAGATGCCACTGACATGTGCATCTTGTTTACCCTATGCTCTGATCTCTATCCTGTTACACAAGCTATCTGACTGAAGGCTACATTTACATAGTAAGTAAAAGTTCTACAGCCTTCTACATAATTTAAGAAAAAGAAATTATTAGATTAGAGAAAACATCACTAAATAACATTAATTTTCTATCAAAGTATTAGTTACACTGTTTTCTTACAATTTATTTTATAATCCTCTTCAGATGATTGTAAGGGTTTTTGCACTCATCAAAACCTTGTGCTACTGGAATCAAAGCAGGGATGTCAACACTGAACATTTCAGAAAAGAATGTACAATAATATGCATGTGTTCTGTAGCAGCACCCTGACCATTCTACTATGCCTTGTGCTTGCTCTTACTACATGGAAGATCAAGAACACATGAACCAGTTTAGTACCCTTTGGTATTCTGTGCTTTGTGAACATGCCTATCAGAAGTCAAGTTACCTACCTTGGATGATTCAGCAGTTTCATATTTCCTCATCAAATATTCCCATGACTTACATGACTTAACTGTATGATACTAGCACAAAAATGAATAAATACATGACATTAAGAGCCCTGGTGCTAGCTTTGCACTGCTTCTGGTAAGTGGCTGATAATTTCAGTTAATAGTTCTTTTGCAGTTCTGCAATTTGCAAAAGGAGGAAATAATACTAATCAGTTACCTATGGGGTAGTTCAGACGTGAGCTGCATGGATAACTTCTTAAATTCCATGATGACTATAAAAAATAGGATGCTTATCCATCTTTTTTATAACTTATTCATTAGGCATAGCGGTTAAAGTTCTCAAAATTCATGACTGTTGCTGTGGCTTTATTGTTGTTAACTCTTTCACAGGCACTCCCTTGTCGTGGGGAAAGAGCTTGCATGCCCTTGTGAGGTTGAGAGCTGTGCTAGTCGTGGCATGTGCCTCTGGTAGGGTCTCCCAAGCCAGACAGGTCTCAACTGAAGGGTCAGACAAAGTGTGTCCACGGGCAGGATGGGCTCACTAGCCTTCAGGCAACCATCCTAGGAGAAGGACAACTCTGACTTCAAACCCAGGCAGATGGAGCTCATTTAGCCTTGTAAGGCATCCATCAACTACGAGAAGGATACTCTAACCAAACCTACGACCCGAGGACTTCGCTGTCACCATCCAAGCTCGCTAGGCCCTGGCAGATGAACCTCAGGTGTAAAGGGTGGAGCCAGTTCCGCGCACGTTGCGCCTCACCCAAAAAACTCACTGCACATGCCCGAAGGGTGCACTCATGTTTGCAAGTTGCAGTAAGCATGAGGGAAACCCTTCTCAAACCTTCGTTCGTGAAGCCAAGCCATGATGGTGGTGATGATGATTGCTGTTAAAGTTGCTTAATGTTGACTCAAATTACAAAAAAGTCTGCCAACAATGAGTGCTTATAAAATGATGTGTTGATTTATTCTGACCAGATTTCCTACTTTATAAAGTTTCTGCCTTAGTGAATCAGTTTACTACCATTTTTCCCAATATTCAAGAACAGTTATTTTCAAAGCTATTTGCAGTGAGCTGAGAATGGAAAACACTGGAAAGGAGAGTCAAATTCACATACGTAGAAAGCTGAAGAGATTTCCGCATACAGCCTATCCCTGAAAACAGGAAAATCTTCCCTCTCTTCGCCTTTCTCTCTGAACTGAAGTTGCTTAGCTGCATGTTCATGAACTTTCCTTTTATTGTTAGCCTTTTCAGATTCTGATAAAACTCTGTAACGTAGAATTAAATTATACACTGTTTTTCTGCCAGATTAGGCAGTTGAAGAGCTGAATCAGTCTGCAGAGAAATATAATAAGTTCTTATGAGAGCTGGTGCAGGGGAAGTAGTGTGACCATGGGGGAAGTGTAGGCAGAGAGGAATAGCTGACATTGTCATTTTGGTAAGTAGCAAGCTGTTAGATCTGACTAAACCATCATGCTTAACTGTTTAGCATGCTTAAATGTTAATTTCACCTACGGAAAAAGCAATTTTTGAATCAACCACTAAAGCTGACAAGTTACTTCCATGATACCTGGGGATACATTAATAGTACACGATAATCTCTAGCTAGCACATGCTTTAAAAAAGATAAAGCCACAAAACCAAATATTCAAAATGGAATGTAGATCTAGGAAGCACTGCTGAAAGGTGGGTTTTGTGACAACATAAAACACATAGCAATGACTCTTCTGTGGAAGCAGCTGTTTCTCCTAGTACAAATACACCTGTAGAGATAGATAGATAGATAGATAGATAGACAGACAGATAGATAGATAGATAGATAGATATAATTATTTTATAAACTCAAAACTATGGATTGCTTGGGATAATACTCCCAACAGACTGGTGTGTAGGGGTAAATCATATGTCGCAAATATTCGGAGTGGACGATACGACAATCTTTTGTGTGCACACAAGGCCTTTATTAAGATACAACTGAAGCAGACTGCTGCAGCCACTCAACAATACC
>NW_010427480.1:0-245 GCF_000710305.1 Buceros rhinoceros silvestris | reverse complement strand
AGATTCTAAGTTATCTTACATATTCTGGCTGGATTGGTTTCAAGTACACTGTCCCGCCCAGAGATGAGCTGGCTTTCCAATCACCTATTGACACAACCTCTCTGTCTCCTCCTAAATAACACGCCTCCTGCTGCTGACTGACAGCAGGCTTACAGGGCTGCTTCCTGAACTGGCCAGGGGGTCATGCCCACAATTCCGCCTTTTTGTCTATCCTCCAAAAAGACTGTATTCAAGGATTTCTGCAG
>NW_010427479.1:0-7433 GCF_000710305.1 Buceros rhinoceros silvestris | reverse complement strand
ATATATTTATTTATATAAATAAATTAATGTATATATTTATATAATTTTGGTTTAAGAACTTCATCATGTAACCAGCACGAGAGCAAAAAATTTATCTTACTAGAACTTCCTTCTTTACTAAAATGCTCCATCTATGTACAACTTACCGTGGCAGCTCCTGCTACAATTATATGAGGTTTTGCCACAGAACCCTAAGACGCAAAGTAGAAAGGAATTAGTTTTAAAATATTCACAAATTACTATTTACTGAGCAGGTTAATTAAGATTCATATCTTAGTTAACAGTGACTAAACTTGTCCATCAGTTAATGGTTGCAAAAGAATAGATTGCAGATATAATACTGAGAACATCAACTTGTGATATACCAGAATTTTCACGTAACGGAATCCCGCAAAAGTGCAAAGTATCAATAAACACTTACAATCATTATTAATTTATCAGCATAAATTATCTTTAAAAGCTATCTAAACATCTTCTCCTAAAATCAAGTAAACTGTAGATCATACTATTGAATTACTTTTTCCTCTCACTGTCTCTCAGGCATTCTCAAACGTCTGTTTGACTGCAGTGACCATAAATCCACTGCAAAAAATGAAACAATTGTTGCCCTAGAGGTCTGAAAGTTATGTCTAGGACAAACAGAAGAGTACAGGGAAACAAACACTGTGGTTCACTCCAGTACAAGTTTTGCCTTGGCCCAGCAAGGGCAAAGCAGCTCTCAATTTTTTGTAGTAATCACAGAAAAACAAATGATAACTTCAGCTATCTTGACGGAATGTGTTGTGCAAGAATGACCAATAGGGTAGCAAAAGAATCACGGAAGGCCGTTACTAAACAACTCCAGGCTATTTAAAAGACAACAAAGGAAGAAACCAGGAAAATTTAGTTGCAAATCTGAAAATATATTACTTGTTATCAGAATTACATACATAACTTTATGCTGAACAGCATGACAACCTGTATCATAATTGAAACGTGTAACATAATTAGTATGGAATTTGAGGGAAATACCGAAAAGAAATAATCAAGGTATTTTTGACTTTCCAAACTCTTTTTCCTTCAGTTTAGAACACTCAAAGTATCATAAACACAAAATGATAGATTCATAGAATACCTCACGTTGGAAGGGACCCATAAGGATCAAAAATGTTTAGTTACATAGAAGTGGAGCCATTGCAGACACAGATGAAGCAAAACTCCCTATCCAAGTAAAATCTTTTCAGCTCTTAATAGGATTAATCAACGTGCTCCTAGGAAGTAGCGTTTTTCTGGTTTGGTTTGGGTTTTTCTTGGCCCAAGTGAAGCCTTCCTTAGGAGACCAACAGATGCTGAGAAGCATACACACCAGTAAACATCTCCCTTTCACTATTTTGATGTCAAATTTCAGATCTCGGGTACATAACTGATGGAATATATGCGAGATGCTGCAGTTGCTGGACTCCTAGTTATTACAGTCGGGTGTATGCAAAAAAAAGTCGGGTGTATGCAAAATAAACAGGTTTTTAAGACAAACCTCAGTCCAAGATTTGATACGTTGCCTCATAGAGCCATTAACTTCTGGATACCACAGGAAATCCTGCAAAATAAATGCATATTTACTCTGTAAGCTTAAAGACAAGCAGTAAACTAGCAGCAAAAATTTTTTAAAAAAACAAACTCATTGCCACCAATTCAACTGTGAAGGAAAAACACTTGGCTCAAAGTGAGATTTCCTTTATAGTTAGCCTGAAAAGCCTGACATCTCACTCTAGCATGGCAAACAGAAAGAAAAGGGAAAAAAATAAGGGGGGGGAGGGGGGAAACCCAAACCACAAAACTTTGCCCCCATATAAAAAGAAGAAATTTTCATTTGTGGTTCAGGAGTTGGGATTTCACCAAGAAGGTATTTTTTCTGCCAAATGGGATGTCCTTGGATTTCCAATGGGATCAAGGATAAAACCAAGCTCACATCTACTGCTTTTTTATTAGAATTTGTTTCTTGCACAATTTCCCACCATTTTTACCAACAGGCTTTCTTTGTTTCACAACTTCAATAATTGATAGCATGAAATAATAATTTTCAAACAAAAAGAAAACTTAACAATTTACTTTACACATTTATAAATTATTAGCTGTTTAAATCTAATACCGCCACTGCCATTAAATGCATTACCCTACTGACTTTTTTTAGATGTCAGAAGTAGTGCCCAATCCTCATCTAGAAGGCCAGTCTAGACTTCGGCTAGTGCTACTATGTCTCCCAGGTAAAGCCATGACTCCCTAGCACGTAGTTACTCCTCAGGTGCAGAACAATGGAACGGATTACAAACACATATTAAAGTTTCAGGGGCAGGGGTTACAAATGCAGAAACTACTGTGAGGAAATTTTACAATGCAGAAACACTACCAGACAGAAAATCTCTATCTTCCAGTTGCACAGACCTAAAGACTTTGGTAGCTCAACTGAGTACTGTCAATTCAGTATTTATCGGCAATCTGTGAGCAAACACGCAGCCCTCTGCAGTGGTTGAAGAATAGAGGGTCAGCATGATGAGTATAAAGAGCAAAATTAAATTCTCCATTTGTTCCTAGTGACTTTCTCTTTTGTTGGTCAAGTATTTTCCATGTTTAGATTACTGGGTCAAGCCATTCTGAATGCAAAAATTCAGCTACTGTGCCAATAATGTCAACAGCAATACAACACCAAAACAAGGGAGTGGCAGACTAGTAATATATTCTTAAGGATCCAGACATCTCCCAAAAGTCCACAACTGCCATCTCAAATCTTGGTGGTCAGACACCTACCAAGGCTCAAGAGTTTTCAAGATGTAGCTTTGTGTCAAGCTACATTAACATAAATCACATTGTATCAGCCCATTTGTCCTGTCTTGCGTTCTGCCTCTCTTTTCCAGCACTCAGGTAATCATATGATGAGCCACATCAGAGCCGACCAAAAAGGAATTCTACAAGGTAACTTTTTGGCTGAATCAACTTCTCAAACAGCCCACCCCACAGCTGCACCAGGGCTGGTTAGAGCACAAACACAGGGGCATATTGTGAAGGGCAACAGAGCGGGACAACATAAGCTTAGACTGCCATGGGCTCACCTCCTAAAATGTTATTCTGTACCCTAAATCTTAACCATGCACACAAACAGGTACAGAAAACTCACTTGCAGACAACTCAGCAAATAACACTGCTTCTTTGGTTTTCATGAACAGAGAATGAGTTGTCTCCAGGGCATAAAGAAATACATGGCTAGCAGAATCCCAGCGCTGCTGACAGCTGTCACGGGAAGCAAACAAAGCTACTGAGGACACCATTTGCTTCTCCAGGGAGAAGGAGAACACAGCCCTTCATAAAACCTACCCTCAAGTACTTTGTTTGTTTTCATTTTTTTAAATGTTCACATTACAATCAACATGGTGGTTATTTCTCCATGCAAAACCAGTGCAAAGAATACTTTTTGGGACAGCATAGCATGCTCAATGGCAGTGACGACAATTGCCACTCCAAGTAAGTTAGCCTCAGACACACAACCTTAGAGCAGTGGAAGAGTTAGCTTCCTGGCAAAAGCTATTCTTGGGAAGGCCAAATTATAAGATCAGACAAAAAGAAAAATAATACAGGCTTCTAGAGCTTAAGCCCAAAGCTAACACAATACAAGAACTCAAAGCCAAAGTCTCTCAAAGAATCTTATTCAAAACATAGTATGTTAAGATACACTCTCCTATCTTTTGTGGAGAATTTATAAAGAATGCTGATGGTCTCAAGCTTCTTTTGAAAAATTCAGCTCTGACTGCAATTTGGATTACGTTGTATGAAACCGTAACATGATAAAGGCTTGCCATTTGACGTTCGATAAAAACTTACCACTTTAATTGAAGCAGATTTATCTTCAAACAGGATATTTCCATGCTGTCAAAAAAACCAAAACAATAAAAACAAAGTGAGACAAATTTTCTGCATGAAAAAAATATTTACATTTGTTTGTTAATTTGCCCTCATCCAAAGGTTTATCTTCAGTAAAAAGGATTTTTCTTGTATAAACTTGTCAGTATACTCATGCAAAATGTTTATGTTACTTTGTTGATAAAACAAGCTATGAGAATAAAAGGTATTCTTCCTGGAAGAATCTGTCCTCCTAAGTCTGAAACGCTTTCTGTTCACTCCGTTACAAAGGTGTAAAATATTTTCCTAAATTTAGAATTGAGGGGCCAAAAATTAAGACCTTTTTCTCTTTCTTTTCTAACACTTCCTTTGCCCTAGCCTTCCTTTTCATCTGCCCATCTTCTCTGCACAAAACTGACATGGTTTCAATAAAAGAATAAAAGAAAATTATCTCAGGCAGAAATAAAGCATGGAATCCATTATTACATTTGTTGTATGAAATCAGAAAGGAATGAGAAGTCATACACAATCCTCCTTTAAAATATTACTAAATACAATATTAGTTTCAATCATGGTCTGAAAGAACAAGTGTATTTCTCTTCCCGAAACTGAGATCTTGATTTCATAAATACGTAACAAAAGATACCTCTCAAATCAAAATCACTTGTAGCACTCTATCATTTCACCATTACTTTTGGGCAGCAACTATGACTTTACCAACACACTAGGAAAAAAAGAGTTATTTGATCACCAAACATCTTGTTTTGACAAGTGAAAGTGACTGCGTACTGTCTGGTGGGCAAGCTGCCAGTCTGCAGTTCTAAATGACAGAATTACTAAATAATTGACAAATCTGATGTACAGTTGAAAGTGCAATGTCTTTTGCCTCGCATATGTACATACATCCATGAAGGGATGAGCCAAAGAAGCATAATATAGCAAAATAAATTAATATTCTGTTCAACAAATGATACAGATAAATCCTTTCTTACTGCTTCCTCCCAGCAAACTGCAGTTTACATTCTTCACCTTATAAGATTCAGACAGCTCTTCAGCAGCAATCAAAAGGAAGGTAAGACCAGAAACTATATTTAGTTTCAGCTTCAAGTTAGACCTGGAAACCTGTCATTGCCCCAAGGATTTTTATGAAGAAATTAGATCAGCAATTTAACTGACATTTTAAATGACAAATTATAAGCCATGAATTACTACTATTTAAAAAACACACATAGGAGCAATCATTTTCTTATCAAGAAACTAAACATGAAGTGTTAAGTTGCTATGGGACAAGTCAGCTTCATTAATTTATTCCCAGACGGCTGACAGCTTTCTCTTGATATTCCTAGTTCACTTCTCAGATTCCCAATTGTCTCATTTGTCCCCAGTTATCTCGGTCTGATCTCGTTCTTCTCGAAAAGACCTTTCTGAGGTTCTTCTTCCTGATGGCTAGGCCAGCAAATGGTAAAATTGCCTGCTTTTTTGAAGTTAGAGAAGAGTTATGATGTAAATTAAGAAGAAACAAACAAAACCATCATCAAAATAAACTATCTCACCTTATTTCCTTCTTCTTTGACTTGAGGATTTATAAGTTTTATAAATGAATAGAAGAGCTGTCGAATTCTAGAATCTCCTATAAACACAATATGTTTGTCTACGAGGCAATTTTTGGCTTCACTGTAAAACAAACCAGCAACATCCATGTTAGAAGGAATTTATATTTTAGGAACAAGTCTTTAGAAAATCTACAGAGCAATATAGGTAATTCCAAGCATTATAACCTAAGCTCTAAGGAACAGCAGATCATTTTTAAACATGCTGAATGAATAAAAAGTTTAGTGTAATTTGCAGAGAAATGAAAATGAACTCTCCTGCTAAAGTGATCTGGAAAACAACCAAGCAGGCTTTCCTATTCTGTGGTGCTACAAACACACTAGTTTCAAAATGGTAACATACAGTGTAATTCTAAAAAATAAAGTTATCTTACTAGTAAGTGAAAAAACGTCATTGGTAGTTTTATTTGGGATTTTTTAACATGTAATTCTACATAAGGTCAGCATTTTCCCTTTCAGCAGTCTGAGAATGACATATGAAGCTATGCATTGTCTTGTGGCTCTCCATAACACGTTTGAATTCTGCTACCACCAACACTGATTTGTATTTTAATATTTAAGTACAACTATGACAAACACTGTAGACACACAGATAACGTACAAGCAAAAGCCTGTTTCTGAAATGCTGCATAGTTACGAAAGCCTAGAGAATCAGCTATAAAGTGAAAAATAGATGATACTGCAATTACTACAGCTACAGTCAAACAACGACTCTTCTTTCCAGGCAGATGAACAGAAGACATGAGTTTCCTTACCTATTTTTATACTTATGCATCATACAGCTGTGGGGTTGCCATTCTTTTTCTCCAAGGAATCTCCCACTGGACAGAAGATACTCACATGTATCGCCACCTTTAAAATGTTAGAGTTTAGAACTCAGACACATGAAAGTTAAAACATAGCCCCATTGCTACTAAAAAAATAATTTGACAATATTTAAAACACAGAAACAATCAAGAGCTGTAAACAACTAACTTATTGTAAAAACATCTTCTACAAGTTTCTGCAAATTTTCTTCTCACTTATTATACCACACTTCTCTGTAAACCACTCCTCTATCCATAAAATTTAGTGATCCTGTTTTTCCTGTCAGAAAGATCTTGTGACCTCCAATCACAAAATCACAGTATCACAGAATGTAGGGGTTGGAAGGGACCTCTGGGGATCACGTAGTCCAAACCCTCTGCTAGAGCAGGTTCACCTAGAGCAGGTTGCACAGGATCACATCCAGGTGGGTTTTGCATATCCCCCGAGAAGGAGACTCCACAGCCTCTCTGGACAGCTTCTTCCAGTGCTCCGTCACCATCAAAGTAAAGAAGTTTTTCCTTACGTTCAGGTGGAACTTCCTGTGTTCCAGTTTGTGCCCATTGCTCCTTATCCTGTCACTGGGCACCACTGAGAAGAGTCTGGCCCCATCCTTCTGACACCCGCCCTGTAGATATTGATAAGATCCCCTCTCAGTCTTCTCTACTCCAGGCTAAACAGACCCAGGTGGCTCAGCCTTTCCCCATAAGAGAGTTGTTCCAGTCCCCTAATCATTCTGTAGCCCTCCATTGGACTCTCTCCAGCAGTTCCTTGTCTTTCTTGAACTGGGGAGCCCAGAACTGGACACTGTACTCCTGATGTGGCCTCGCCAGGACAGAGTACAGGGGGAAGAGAACCTCCCCTGGCCTACTGGCCACACTTTTATTAATGCACCCCAAGACACCATTGGCCTTCTTGGCCACGTGGGCACAATGCTTGCTCATGGTCAACCTATTGCTTGCTCATGTTCAACCTATTGGTCACTGGGACTTCAGGTCTTCCCCAAAGCTGCTTTCCAGCAGGTCAACCCCTAACCTGTACTGGTGTGTGGGTTCATTCCTCCCCAGGTGGAGGACCCTACACTTGTCCTTCTTGAACTTCATTAGGTTCCTCTCTGTCCAACTCTGCAGCCTGTCCAGGTCTCGCTGA
>NW_010427478.1:42453-53890 GCF_000710305.1 Buceros rhinoceros silvestris | reverse complement strand
CCCCCCCAAAGAAAAAAATCCATTTCATTTATTGCTTAGTTTTGCACTGATCCCACTTGGTTGTCTTTACTGGGGGCAGAGAGGTAAGACAGGAAAACACTATTTGTGTATTTCTATTTTGATTTTAGGGAGGGGGGACAGAGAAAGCAAAACTGTAACTCCCTGGCTGCCCTTTTGTGCCTGAGGATGCAATACCTGATGTCTGCTTTTTGTCTGGTCCTAACAGCTTTTCAGAGCCTCCTCAGTTTTGATGGTCAGAGGAATTCAGAGGATTTGATGCAAAGAGTCTGAGGTTGATAGACGCTGGTGGCTGCAGCTCACAATGAGTGTTTTAAATGGTGCCCATAGGCACCGTGTTAAGGATGAACATACAAAACATTCTACACAGTTACTGCTTGATGACTACCTAATTAAAATTCTTAATTCAAATAAATTGGTGGCAAATATAATTGGAAATTCTATCCCAGCTAGATTTGGATTATCAAAATAGTTATAAAGATTGATACAGGTCTGCAGGGAAGCTCCACTGATCCAGGGAATATGTTCACCCAGCAGCCTCCTGCGTGAGGCTGGGTGTACTAGCCTACACAGCTGCACAGGGCACCCGCCTCCTTAGCTCAACCTTTGCAAGACCCTAAACAGACACTATAAAATACCTGAGCTTCAAGAAGTCTTTGTGAGGTACCATGTTCTAATGGCGACTTTTGATTTAAAGGCGGAAAGGGATAAAACCAGGCTCACTAGAGAGAGGCCTGGGGGTGGCACGCCAATGTTTGAGAGACTGTGTGCTAGTGAAGTCCTTCAGCCTGCTGTCTCAGTGGAGGCCAGGGATGGAGATCCATGTGGCAGCAAAGATCTAAGCATTATTGATATGTTAGAAACCACAGAAGTGCCTGAGAATGCACATGTGGGAATTAGGGCTTCTGCCTCCAGAAAGGTGGCAAGACCAACAGCCCAAGTGAAGTTCATCTACACCAACGCAGGCAGCATGGGCAACCAAAAGAAGGAGCTGGAAGCCATTCTGCAGCAGGAAAACTATGATATATGCATCATCATGGAAGGATGTTGGGATGACACACAACTGGAGTGATTTAGGGGAGGCGGGAGATATATATATAGAGAGATATACGATTTCTCTGTAACTCAGGGATTTCTCTGTAAGTCTGCAAAGTTCTTGTCAAATCAGTTTTATATGGACAGTATTCACTAATACGGTTTTGTCCAATAGGATTTGTTTTCACCATACAAGATGACAGCATTTCTTACAATATCTTTGGCCATATAGAAGCCGAAGGATCCTTTTTCATGCTCATTCCTTGACTTCATCCCTCTGAAATGTGAAGTAATTTCTTTGTTGAAACAGGTATATAGCAGACACTATTCCGGAGTCCTGTGGTCAGCCTTCTCCATAGCTCTGTTTCCTTACAGCCCAACACAGTACAAACTTGAGAGTGTTGTGCTGACCTGTCCTCTGAGTTTAATTTCCATAAGCGTTTATTTCCAGGAGATAGCACTGACTGCTCACCTGAGGACATGGAGAAAAGCGCAGACCAAAGGAAAGATCCAACCAAGTAGCTGAGACCATCCCTGATTTTCTTTTTGAAATTGCACTGTTTACATAGAGCCTATATTGATATGCTTTTTAAAAATCCTAGTCATAAGGCTGAACAGTTTGAAAGATACATTAAAAAACAAAACAAAACAAAACAAAGTCCCACCCTTCCTTCATTTTAGATGATCTCCAGTCCCCTAAATGAGATTCTGGCCTTGGCTGGTGCCATTTCGCACCCTTTGTCCACTGTTGCTGTTCAGTCCTGGCAAAATCCCACTCCCTTCTAACCGATAAAAGCTTGTAATGTGTATATCCGGGAAAGTTAACGTTTGATCCAGAAGATTCCAAAATCATGCTATTTGTCTGAGACTCGTGCCTGTTTAGCCTGTTTAGCCTGTTTCCAGGGCTAAACTGTAGCAGTTGCTAAAGTATAGCAGGGTACCTGATGACTCCTCCCCAGCCAAGAAGAGGGGTTGGGGAAAGGAGAGGAGACCCACAGGTTGAAATGCAAATGAATTTACTGAAACAGCCAAATACCAAATGCCAATGTAAGGCATACAAAGCTACACTCAGCCCAGCAAATATATGGTGGTCACAATAAATGGGAAACAGAGTCCTCAGGAGAAGAAAGAGGAGCAGGGTCTGGAGGAGTCCAAGCAAGAAATATGCCCCACCCCCCAAATTCCCCCTTCGTTCTGAGCAGCGAGCTGTGGGGGAGGTGTGGAGGTGTGGGATACTCCTGTCACCAGCTCGGGTCGGCTGCCCTGGCTGACTCCCACTGCTATCGGCTTGCGGACCGTCGCTGGCCAAGGACTCTGTCCCAGCGAAACCAGGACAACTTGCGAACAGCCTTGGGCAGATGCCATACTCTTTGACCCCTATCTGTTAAGCATGCATGACACCCAGAGACGCACAGTTAGAGTTACTCCCTTAAATAGTCTTAATAAATAAGTTGTGTAATATAAATCAACGAACAGAAATCAAATGACTGAGTGAAATCCTCGTCTCACTGAGGTCTATAGCAAAGCTCTTTCTATAGAATAGCAAAACTGCTTTATTCATTTGGGAGCTGGATCTTTATTTTGCCACTTTTGTGTTACAGGGAAGACTTTTGCATTGACATCACTATCCCAAAAGCAAGTACTGTGTCAACAAAAGTGATGTATTTGAATGGTGGGTGACATGGCTGCTATTTCTGCCTCATTATTTTAAGTTCATTTTGAGTTTGCACATTGTTCTGTGAATTAAATCACACCATAAGGGAAATATCGATGTACACATTTTAAATGTGCCTATACTTCGAGAATGAGCATAATCGTTCATCCAGAAAACTGGGGAGAGATGCAGCATAGCACACGTAAGCGTCCTCTCAGATTAGAATAAACGGGGGCTATAAACTGGCGTATATTAATTCTCCCAATTTTTGTTTCTAATGTCTTTGTATATGAACTTAGAAGCACTACAAAAATCCGCTAAGTTTTCAGTTGCGCTTCATTGCTCTCTGGTAGAGTAACAAGCAACACAAAAGGGGAGTATTTGAGAATACTCCCAGATGTTCGGCTTGCTAAAGCCCTGCACATGTGTCGGCTGTATTTGGTATTTTTAGATTTCTTTGAGATCGAAAACACTATCAAACCCCAACAGCTTTTTCTCTCTGAATCTTCAATCCGTGCTGTATGGCATTTGTTTCTATTGTATGATGCCAAAGCAGGGGCTGAATTATCAGATACTCTGGCACTTTGATATATTTTCTGAAAATACAGGAAGAAATTTTTGTGCTTAGGAATGCATTCTTTAGCTCCTCTGGTAAAATCTTTTGTCAGTGTTATTCTCCCATATCTGTTATGGGGCTAAAAAGAAGGAAACCCCCCCCCAACCTATTAACCACATTCTTCTTCCTTTAAGCCACACACAAATTTTTCTTCTCCTCCCATCCTGGTTCCTCAGCATCCCACCACCACCTCCACCCACCCTGTCTCCTCTCGTGTAAGATACAGAAAAACCAGTTTTTGCCTGGCCACTGCAAGGGTGAACTAGATACCTTGTGTATAGCATGTTCAAAGATGACACCTAGTTCCTATTTAGAGCATGTTCTCAATTTCAGCAGGTATTGCTGTTTCTTATTAAATGTCCTAATATAAATTGTACAAAACTCTGCATCTCCTTTCATATTAATCTCATCCTGCCCTTCCCTCCCTCTCTGTCAGGCTCTTCTTTTTGTCTGACTGCAACACCACTTCTAACCATCTCCTTCCACCTCAACAGCTTGTCTCGGGTCTTAAGCACATGGTGATGCTTGTTTCCTACGCCACTTGCTGCGAGCATTAAATGGCTGATTGGATCACCTTGTTATATCGCTAGTAAACGTGCCGTGCCTCTGAGAGAACAGTTACAGCTTCAGGGAGCCGGCAGTAGCATAGTCAAAACGCAAACTGACAACTAGGAGCTTTAGCAAGGAGAAGTTCCTCCCCACCGTGCAGGCCCCTCTGAACCAACATGGGAGGTGTTTTCTCTGCTATTTCCAGCTTTGGTGTGAGGAGTCTCCCGAGCTATTTTTACGAGATGTTTTTTTAAAACCTCTGCGTGTCCCTCCTGTACACTCTGTGCTGGCTCCCAAGGGCTGTCGAGTGACGGACAGAAGAAGGGACTGTGGCCAGGGCGGTGGCGTGAGCCAGCGGGACATGTGACCCACATGGAGTCTGTGTCACCAAGCAAAGCATGCCTTGGCAGGCTTGCCTGGTCACCAACCCCATACCAGGTCAAACCGCTTCTGGGTAAAAGGTTCCTTTCTGGGAAAGGTTTCTTAAGATCCAGGCTATCTGGACGTTGTACTTTGATACCTCATCAGACTACTGCTGCCACTATGGCAAGTGCTATTTGCAAGGCAGGTGTTCACGAACTTATCAACGCCTTAGTTAAATACCAATAGGTAGTTCTTCTATGCATGCACCGAGACCAGAACTGCTGGTCTGAGCAATGCGGCACAGGTAGCTTGCCTCATGACGTCACAGTTTATGAGTTGAAACAGCTTTAATAGAAAATGTCTCCTACAATGAAGAAACTTAGTCCCCAAAATAAGAGAGCTCTAGAGTTATAAAATCATTGAAAAATTTACATTAGAAAGAACCTTTGCAGGTTTCAGGTCTAACCTCCTGCTCAGACCGGGGCTAGCTTCAGAATTACAGCAGGTTGCTCAGGGCTTCATCCAATCAAGTTCTGGAAACTTCCAAAGGCAGACATTACACAGCCTCTCTGGATGCATTTTCTCAAAATCAATGTGCAATTTTAAAATATATCTCAGGACTTCAGGTACGAGTAGGATATACTTTGCTCCTCTGCTTGGAGAATCATGCGGTGCCTCGGCCACAAGTGCTCAGGCCAGGAGTTACTCCTGTGACTACAGAGAATGTACATTGCTCAATTCCAGAGGGTATTCCTGGAGCTTTTACCACCAAGGTCAGAGGATTATAAAGCTACCAGTTATAATAACAGTGTGAAAGTAACACTAAAAGAATCTGGCCTAGCTTTACCTCTGGGATGCCCACCAGCTTGCTGTGCGAGGATGCGGACAATGGATCTTTCATTTTATTTTTTGTGGAGTTTGGACAGAGCCCAGGCAAATGTCCCTGTTTGTTTCCTTTATTACTCCCTAGCACCTGCTTTTGAGACCTCATGGTTTGATTCCTTAGCCTAGGTCCAGTGCTGACTCTTCTGTCTTGTCTCCTATTGCTATTTCCACTGTAAAGGTTAACATCCAATTTCCACCTAATTCTTCAAGAGTTAAGCACTTGTTAGTGGAAAATACATACATGTGGGTGCATAAAGCCTTTGTGTAGAGCTTCCGAATGTAACAAAGTCAATTACTTGACAGAAAATTACAGAAGAACCTACTAGTTCTTAATGACTTACTTTAAAAGCTCCAAAAACATGGTGAGCACTGCCTTTCCTTGGGAACTGCACAGGGAGTTCAAGCATCAGGAAGGCACTGGCCTCCTGATCAGGAGCTCCTGAACCCAGCCTTGAACTGAGAGCTCAGCTTGAAGCCTATCACAAAATTAATAACAAATCCTCCACCTTGTCACAGTCACGGGTCTGGCTTCCAAAACTCTCTGTTTCACGTAGCAGTGGGAATGCATAGCTATGTTACATTTTTAAGAAGAGATACTGATTTAGCAAAATTCACCAAGTCTGCGAAGCATTTGGTAAGAAAGGAATGGGAGAGCCACTTTAATGCAGCAAATAAAAGTTCAGCGGTGTTAGAGTGCAAATGGTTCACGCCCTGATTCTGAAGTGAGATGTTTGTGCGTCTGTAGAATTGTGAATGAATGAGCAAATGAAGAGATGTCTCAACACCAGGGAGAGCCCAGAACAGTGAAGGCAGAGATCACTGCCAAGTGTGTGTTGTTACTCTAGCGAAAAGAGCCCAGATGCACCGCGGCTAGCGGATTTGCCAGCTGCGGTGTGTGCTGAGTCTCAGGAACTGTGGTGATGTTCCTTAGCCTGGGTCTATTTCCTCACCTGCAGAGGTGCACCCTAAGGCACGGAAACCAATCTCTTGGCTTTGCATTCTTTAAATGTGAATTAACATAAAGGGTCAATCATTGATGTCCTTTGATCAAGAACTGGTATGTGGGCAAAGCGCCGTCTTTCCAATGGGAGAAGGATGAGTAACCAGCCGGATCTGATATAGTCGTTTGCTCTGTGGATCCTAGGACAAAACTAAGAATCTTACTTGGTGCAAAAGATTTTAGTTGTAATTAATTAATTTTTTTATCAGAAAGGCAGAGGAGATAAAGCCCTCAACCCCTCACTACTCGCCAAATACACAAAACAATAGCAACACAGAACGTGTGTTCTGATCTCACATGTGACCTCCGACATCTGCAAAGACCATCTGAGCCGGACTTCAGACTCTCTTTAAACCCAGCTTAGAGCTAATCAGCAGAACCCAGGGCACGATCCCTCCCATCCTCAGATAAATATCTATGCTTGGCCAGAGGAAGCATCCACTAAACTCTGTTTTCTATATTGACTCTCCACTGATGATAAAGGAAGAACACAGTACGTCCACCTAGTAAGTGGACTTGGCAGACAACATCAAGAATCCCAGTTTCAGCATATTAAAAATTATCTTGTCCCAGTAAGACTTCCGTGAATTAGGGCAGTGTCCACTGTGGCAAACGGTGAAGTGCAGATCCATAAAGGAATCAGAGGAGAAGGCGAGTTTCTCCCGTAATTCCCAAGGCAAGATTAATCCCTGGAGGGAAAGAATACTGAACCCCATGATGGGATACTTTTGTCCTTCTTACCAAAACAATGATAATAAAATACAAAGAGTTAGAAATGAGAATTTGGAGAAATATTCATTAGATAAGCTTCATATATGCAGAATTGCTTTTTTGTTTTTGTTGGAAAATACAATTGAAACAAGAAAAGCACAAACAACTCAGTGTGATTTTTTTTTTCTTGGTAGGTGATCAATGTAAATGTCAAAGGAGACCAATTGGAAAATTCTTTAAAAAAAGTTAAATTGAACATATTCAAGCGGAAATTGTTCCCTTTATATATTCATGTGTTTTATATTCTGGCACAAGTATTTTAAACCATGACTAAAATACAATGAGTTTGATTAAGATGGTTTTAATAAGGGGCACAGAAAATGTATCTGTATGTAATAATAACAATGAATCTCATATTTTACAGTTTAATTTGCTGGGTCAACATCTAATGCTTTTCCCATTAGCATTGGTGTGATTTGATGTGGAAAATAATCCCGTTTCCCAACAAACTTCAGGAGATAACAAATATTTAATGACACCCTACGTAGAAACAATAAATAAATTTGAGTCGCTCTTGGACTCCTGTGGAAAGAGGTTGTGAAAATTTTATAAGTTGGGAATTAATAAATTATAACCTGGCTGTTAAAATGTGAATCACTAAAGACTCTTGACACCCCTTTCCTTTCTCTAATTAGAATTTAAAGATAAATAAATGAACAAATAAACTTGTCATGTTTAGAGGCTAACTTACTTCTCTGCACAAGTTATGAAAGTAAGGAAAGTTGATCATATATAGTTTGCATATTTTCATTTACAAATTAAAATTTCTGGAAAGTACAGGAGTGAGATAAAGGACCAGCAGCATAGAACATAACCCATTTATAAAAACATGTTGCAACATACAAAATGATTACCCACAAAAATTCCTGGAGCCGCCAGATTCTTTACAGTGCCCTATACATTAAACAGTCGTAAGAACTGTCAAGGCAATTTTCATTTAGTGAAGCATAGTCACCTCAGAACACTTCTATATGTGCTTTTATTTATGAACATTTTGCCTTCATACTGAGAATGAGCAGAAATAAACACCATAATAATGACACAGGGACATTGATCAAAACATTGTACGTACTGAGAACTCTGTGGAGCTGAGATACTTGTCTGTGAAAGACAGGAATTACGTGTCCGCCTGGCTCTGGCAGCCCCCTCACTCTTGATAAACTTCCCTCTCTGCTGGGCTCTCCCTGTGCCTATGTGGCAGTTTGTCCTTCCAGGGCTGTGACGATTCAGGGATGTACAGCGGGAAAGGAGCGAAAGCAGACCCTTACTCCTTACAGCAGAACAAAGGTAGGCTTAAAATGTAACCGAGTCTGCATTCTTGTCTGGGATCCTCTGTCTGTCTTGTGAACAACCTGGCTTTCTCTGTTGACCTTGAAGAGCCCATGGGCAGTGGGTAGCAGGCAGAGCCAGTGTCCTAGGAGGGCACTGAGAGGAATGGTGATGTCCACCAAGGTCTCTGTGCTCTCTGCAGATGCCTCCGCCTGCTGTTAACCCCTCTGAGATACCTTGGCACAGAGAATATAACTCCCTGGTATTCTCCCTTCCTACAGCATCTCAGCAAGATGATACAGGATTTTCATGAAGGGCATTTTAAGTTTCCCATCTCCTAAGCACATACTCATCTCAAGCAGGGGGATCTTTTGTTCAGAACAGACTATATGGTTTTAATCACTAAAATGCTCCTGCTAAATGAAAGTCCATAATATTGTCTGCTTGCTTCCACCTTCTTAGCGCTCATTATATAGGGTGAGATATGAAGAAATGTGCTAGTAAACAATCACAGAATCATAGAATCATAGAATGGTTTGGGTTGGAAAGGACCTTAGAGATCATCTAGTTCCAACTCCCCTCTGCCATGGGCAGGGACACCTTTCACTAGATCAGGTTGCTCAAAGCCCCATCCAGCCTGGCCCTTCCAGGGAAGTGGCATCCATAACTTCCCTGGGCAACCTACTGCAGTCCCTTGCTACCCTCATAGTGAAGATTTTCTTCCTTACGTCTAATCTAAATCTACTGTCTTTCACTTTAAAGACATCACCCCTTCTCCTGTGACTAAATGCCCTTGTAAAAAGTCCCTCTCCAGCTTTCCTGTAGGCTTCCTTTGGATACTGAAAGGCTGCAATAAGGTCTCCCCAGGCTGGACAACCCCAGGTCTCTCAGCCTGTCTTCACAGGGGAGGTGCTCCAGCCCTCCGATGACCCTAAAGGATGATTGGACAGGCATTGTATTTTCCATTTAAAATTATTTCTGTTATTTTTCATGATCTGGCTAATCATCATGGCCATTTCATTATATCTTGTTTCTCTTTTCCTCAGTATTTATGATGCATGATGTCATCATGTGTAAAATTGGTCAAGATTAGATTGGCTGCCTCTGTGGAGCTGGAATTAAGTTTAGTTTTTTGCAGATCCCATGTAGAGAAAACTATTGCATAATTTGATTGGGCTAATGACTCCTAATATTGGCTTTTGCTGAACTATTTCTTTTATCGATCTCAGCAAGTATCTCCTTCTCCTGATTTTGGAGATTCATCATACTTTAACTTCAGATTTCTATATTTACAAACCAAAGTTTTCTTTTGTTTGGTAATATACATTCTCTGGCACTCTTTGTTAGCAGGTAGCGCCAGACAAAGCCCAGTCAAAATAGCAGTGTCAAAATCAGAAAGCATCATTCTTCTGCCTAAAGAATTATTGCGGATTTTGCAGTCATTTTTCTGACAATTCTGATAACAACCTTGGAAGCCACCTGAAAAACAGGACTTTCCTAAAAAACAGATTTTACTGCCTGCACTCTTTGTAGAAGATGCTGTGTAGGTGATACAGGTGGTTTACTGCTCCTTTCCTGTAGCGCTCATTAATTTCTGAAATAATTCTTTGTCTGAAGAATGGCTAATTGCATCATTTCATTGCTGTGTCTTTTCCTTCTCAACAGCATGGCACTGAGTGCTCATATGGGTGTATGCACAGGAGATGTCTCCAGGAATTCCCCTCCAGGATGTCAGCCATTCCCAAGCCCTGATCTGGCTCAGGAACAGCAGATTTTCCCGTAGCTCTTTATGAGGCAAAGGATATCCAGGAACCAGGATGGAAGTTCTAGGCCATACAGGAGTTCCCTTCACTGCCATGGTCTTCTGTGGTCAGCTATGCTTACGGAAACCTGCTCTACAGCCGAGCAGAATCAGGTTTATTTACACTACCCTGTGTCACCTTCTTTGCATGTCTCAGTACTTGAAACAGTGGGTACAAGTATTCTGGCATTATGCTCCAGTCACCCTCCACAAAAGTGGTGTTGTGGCCTCAGCCCGGACTAGAGGAGTGGATCCTATTCTGATCTTCCCTGGTTGGCTCTCTGTGTGGCAGTCCTTAGGTCAAGGAGACCATCTAGGGCCATGGCAGAAAAAGGGACAACTGATTGCAAATAAAATATCCAAACCTTCCCAAAACATAAAGTTTTTTTATCTGATGTTTGAATCAGGTCCATCCTTTCTGGAGACATGCAGTCTATTTGAGATATATGTTTTTTTAATGGGACTAAAAGAGAAGAAAACATTTTCTCATGGATTTATTCTGCTTCTCATACTATCTTATTATGGTTCTAGGAGCTGCCTGTGATTTAACTGATGAGCTGTATCTGATTATTGTTTAGGTCTGGATGAGAGAAGTACTCTGTTGTATGTCATAGAAGAGTGGGGGGAAAATGCGAACCTGTCATGGCTGAACCAATTACCTAAGTAGTGGTTGTTCCTTTTAGTCATACATTCAGTGTATCTTTGTTACATACTGAAGCATTTTCTGCTCTTGCATGCATGAGCGCTAGCTTGGAGCTGAATTAACATTATTTTATTTAGAAAACAGATTAGAGGCTTCAAAGACTTCTTGGTTGACTCAAACTGTTTTCACAGGAGAAGGTAAATGAAAATAGATAATTGTTTATTCTAACCAGACTGTAAATAATTTAGGAACTTTGCATCCATATTTGTTCCTATTACCAGAAAATGCAGAAATTCAGAAAAAGCATACAAATGAAATTAAAACTTTAAAATTGCAATACAAATTAATTTCATATTTGGGGGAAAAGTGAGGCTCATTCTTAACCCACGTTGTTTCACTTGCCTTTTTGTTAAAAATGAAAGCATCATATTAACTTTCACATTTGCCTATAAACCCCCTCTTTATTATATCTTCCTCACAAAAATCTGTCTCCCAGCTTACCACCCTTTTCTTTGTAAGGGAACTGAGCATATTTGAATTTCCCAGGACATGTCTTGGAAGGTAGAAAGCCACGTTTCTCTGGCTCATTTTTTCTGCCAGTAAAAGTTTTCACACAATGACCTTCCCAGCTGCTAGCCATGTGCTCATGGGCACCATCAGTCTCAAAAGTCTGGTGATCATTTTGATTCCTTAGGATCTCACAAGGCAGGCCTAAGACTGATTGAGCCAGTAGTCTCCAGCTCATAGCACACGCTGCTATTCTTGAACATCTTTACTGTGCTTATGATCCTAGCGTCCACCTTTATAGACACACATCTCTTGAGGTCAGCAGG
>NW_010427478.1:25813-42363 GCF_000710305.1 Buceros rhinoceros silvestris | reverse complement strand
CAGGAAGATTAAGCAAGTAAGGGCTCTTAGCAGCTTAATTTCTCAGTAACAGTCCAAGGGAAGATGAAATACCGCTAGAACGGTCCTTAGCACCGAAGAATCCCCATACACTTCTCTTTTGTCACCATATCCCTAGCTAGTGGGGTGATAAGTGGAGCTGATAGTGGGGGAAGCCTTCATTTCTGATGTCTATGCCATTGGTAAGTAGATGTTCCCTGAAAGTTTTAGCAGCTCTTTTCCCAAAACTCAATGATTGATAAAAATAAGAGAAAAATGATCTGGCATTTCCTAGACTGATTTAGGAAGTAACAATACTGACAGAAAATACTTTCTTAAAATATGACTTATGCTTTACTGATGTATTTCAATTCAAGAATTAATTTGCTTTTCACTAGAGTTTTGGTACCACCCTCTTTGCAAAGAGGAATTAAAAAAAATCGTTAGTGTGGATGGTAACCTCTTCTGCCATTTCAGTCAATGTTGTAAGCTAATGTAGCCCGGAGCCTTGCACAGCTAGGCACTTGTTATAAAAGAGGGTATTTCTAATAAGATTTACATTTATTAAGACTACTGTGGCTGCCCCAATCTTGATCTTCTTGAAGTTAAAGGAAGAATTCTTACTGACTTGACTGACGTACTATCTGACCCAAACAGTAGGACATCTTGAAAGAAAAAGCAGCCTTATAGCATCCCTCATTTTACTGGGATAAGAATTAACTTCAAATTAGCCTTTTTCACAACATTTTGTTTTTACCGGAATACACAATGCACATTCTCATTCACTCATGAAAACACTGGGCATGGATATTATAAAATAAGTTACCTCTGTACAAGCACATACGATACAAGACACAAGTGAAGTCACTTGATTTAGGACAAGCACAGGCTTCTCAGCAAATTACTGTTTTCTGTTAGCAGCTGGCCCGGGCTCTGTAAATTTGGATCCCTAATACAAAAGCTTTCCTTGTTACGCAAAACTGTATAGATAAAGCCAAACTAAGTTACATTTGTGCCTACATCATGATGCGCATTCGCTGCGTTCCTTTCCCAGATCAAATAAAATTATCCGAGGAAGATTTGATCATACGAGGTATCCTTTATGCCATGGCCTCTTACCTCAATATGAAGAATGACTTTGAGGGCGCAATTGCTCTAAACGTACAGCTGTCTGAGTTAAACCAAGATATTCCACCTAATTAGGAATCACAGTCACTAGCAGACTCTGTGAAAAGGACCAGCCACTAAGTTGTCCTCTGCCCTACCAAGACCCTTGATGGTATGTTCTCGTTGTCTTCATTGATTTTTTTTCCTGTCATGGACATATGGTTTCTATGATACCAACAGACAGCAAACAGATTTTCTTAATAATGATTTGGGTTGAAAAGAACTTGCTTTGCGATGTTCTTTGGAAGGATTGCTTCTTTCAGCCAATGGACTCTACACAAAGCTGCCCAACATTCTTAAAACTAAAAGACTTCGCACGCTGAATTTACTCACACATTTAGAGAAGACAGTAAGTAAACACAGTAACGGACTCTTCCAACCAAGTCAGAGTGTTTCTCCTGGTGGTATAAGTTGATTACAGATATGTGACAGGTCTTTTTTCTTAGGGTATCATCTTGTGAGAAGCAGAAAGACTTGGTGTGTCATTTCCAGTCCCCTTTATCTCTTTAGAAACACAATTGTGTTGTTTTAGGGAACCTTATTCTTACAAAGTTGAAGGGAGCAAGAAAAATGACCCAGTTCACCTGTATGATTTACTTTTGTTTTTCCTCCCTTGTTCATTTTTTCCTGAATGGTTTTTACCATTTTCATCTCAGTTCTTATAAGAACATTTCCATAGTAATTTTGATTATGTCTGTCTGGAGTGCTTTTAGTTTTGAATTTTTTGTTTGGTCTTTTTTTCTATTTTTTTTTGCTCGTGCCAGAGATGCACGCAATATCCGACATAGAGCATACCACCGAATTTTCTGCCTGCAGTAAAGGGCAAGAGTAATCAGTAGCTTCACTGGAGCTAAACACTGGGTTTTATAGAGGCACATATGTATAAATAATTCTTTCAGGATGAAGGCCTATTTTGCACTCTTAGTAAAATGGCCAGACTGGTGTCTGCTCATGAGCCAAGTCACACACTTTTTTTTCTGTTGTGAACAAGAAAGAGCTTACAAACAAAGATTTAATTCTTTAGCACAATAAATAGTTTCTTGGCAGTGATTATAAGGAGCGCAAAATGCTTATTACGCTTTGATTATAATTCTCATCGAGTTATCAACTCCTGTAGCAAGGACTGGTATTTTTTAATAATGAAGAACTGAATTTTATCCTCGAACAGTTGTCCACCATGTACTGCAGGAATGTACCGAGTATACAGCTCGAGTAAATGAGCGTTTGGCTGCATTGCCACTATTACTGTATAGTTCGGGGAATGGAAATCTGTCTGTAAATGAGAGAGATGCTTATAGCAAATACATAATTCAACACATTTCAGTGTTAACTTTGTTTCCAAATTGTCTAGGGATGATGTCTTGGGACATTTTTTTGAAAATTACCCATTTTAGAAAATCTGCTGCATGATATGAGGATGAATAACTTTGGTTATGCCAGTAACTCATTTGTATCCAATTTATTAGTCCAGTAAGTTGCACGCTATTCCTCCTATTTCCTGACTGGATGCAAGTATCTCTTGGAATCAGAGCTGTCTGTACTAGAAATTAACTTTTTGCCTGGTTTAAAATGCACCGGTTTCAGTAGATTCTGCCAGTGACTGTCCTGAAAGAACATTCAAGGAAAATAATGGTGACAGAAGCAATAAGCCAGGAAAACTGTTATGATCAAATACTCAGAATCAATATTTTAAGGTATTCCCCTAGCTCTTTGCTAGCCACCCCTCTACCTACTGTGCTCTTTCGGAACCAGTCACCCAGTCTCCCAGCTGAGTGCAAGTTAAGCTCAGTCTGGCAGATCTGGTCCATTCCTGTGGGCACAGCAGCTCTCAATAACCCAGACAGCTTAGCAAACTCATGAGAAAATGGTCGTCTGATACCCAGCTATCATCATGGCCAATATTAGCGCACGTCCTTTGAAGGCAATGTTTCAAGTTCAGGAAGCTGGCATTTTTCAGCACATTTCTGTCAACTGGCTCACAGCTGCTGCACTTGAGATGCTTCAGTGTTGTCACAAACTTACTGACAGCATTTAGCAAATACTGACTTCTGAAACAGCTTGAAAAGTACCCAGGAAAGCTGGGGACCCCAGGAGATGCATTAATTCTTTATCTCTCTTTTAAAACATAGGATTGGCATTAAAAACAACACTTTTCCTGGAGACAGTGTAGGCTGTGGCCTCAAGCCATGACCATCATTGGCTATGGAGCAGAAAAGGAGCAGCACGTGTAGACCTGGAAGCTGTGCTACTAAAGGAATCTGATCAGCTGAGTCAATACATCTCTTGGACATTCAGAGCAGAAGATAGAGGAATGCTCTGTGCCAAATCACTCATTACCTCACACCTACCCCATCTCACCAGACCTCTTTTAGGAAGCAACAGCAACAGCAGTGCTACTACCCTTCTGTTTTTACACTTGGACACTACACAAAGGCATGGAAGTCCCCACGCCAGTAATTCTCAGAGCTAACAGGGGTTTTGCAACAAGTCCCAGGAGATGGAAGGACTCTGCATCGCCTCTCTCTCCATCCTCCCTCTCATGCATACACATATATGTATGCACAATCAGGGCTTTATTTAATGGGACTTGAATTTACAGCACATTAGAACAGCGTGTGGTTTGTACAGAAAGTGATAATACGGATTTAATTAGTTTGATCTTGCTTTCTGTGCTAAAACTGAGTATGTTTAAATTATTACTGTGGCATTTCTTTTCTATTTGCTTTGTATGTATCATAAATAATAATACAATAAGTTTTCAAATGTCTTTTCTGGTGGCTATTAGGCTATGAAGCAAAATGGGAGTGCTCATTGTTACAGTACATTTAATTCCAAACAGTACATTTAATTCCAAACAAATCTGAAATCTAGATGACTTTACAAATTTTAATGCTTTCACTCATCCTGGAAATGCTGACACTTTTTGTATACGGGTGTTATTTAACAATTTAGAAAATCACAAGCACTTTGAACAAAAATCCATTTAACCTTACCTAGTCAGCCAGAAGTTAAGCATGTAGTCTAAAAAATCTCACCTGGTTGTTATGGCTAGAGAAGCCCCTTGCTTCATTTTCAGCTGTGTTTTTTTCTTTTTCCCTTAAAAGTTCCTTATTTAACTCTGCAAACTAAGGCAAGAAAATATCAGGCAGTTCACCTGAGGAGTATGATATGTATAAAAACATTTAATTCCATATTTCTCTACAGATATGAAGAAGCAAAGATGCATTATCAATATTACGTTGCTCAACATAACAAAGGGGACGTTGGCCAGCTGAGAAGATTTCAATATGCCCAATAAGATCAAGCAGAAGGCAGGGAAATCAGAAAAAAGGTAAAAGAAAATATGAGAACAAAAATGAAATTAGCAGAGTTGAAATTAAATTAATCCCTTTGAAGAGCTTTCTGCCCTCCACATTTACTCCAACGTATCTCTGGTTCCACATTGCCACTTTGGGGAATTTCAGTGACCTGTGTTGCACCTAAAGGATAAGCAATTCTGAAAAAGTACGCGTGGACTCATTAAGACTCAGCAGCATTTTTCCTTTGCCTGGATAAAGCCAATCCAGGGCTAGTGCAGGGCTACAGGGAAAGAAGGAAGGGTTATTGTTAGGGATGCCACTAAGATTCATTCTTAGGGAAGGCTTTTTACTGCAAATTGAAGCAGCTGATTAAAAATCCCCTAAAATTTTGGTACAAACTTTGACACAAAATAAAAATCCTGAAACTTACAGCAAAGGCTATTCAAAGAGACCAGTGCAAGTGTAAGTTTAAAAAAAAGCCCTAAGGTAGCCTAGAGATTTACTGTGATTTAAAATAGCAAGGGAGTCATATTTTTTTAGGCAATAGATATCCAATCTGAAAGAATTCTGTAGGACTAAGCTCAGTGAAAGCTCAATGAAAATGGAACTGAGGAAGAATAAAGAACTGGATGTGCTAAACTCAGACATAAATACATACACACTTTAGCTGTATCCAACACAAGGCGTATGTCAGGATTCACGTAAAAGCACTGTATAGAGAAACTACGGGAAAAAAAACACTCTTATTTTATCTTCATGAAAATTTCTGGAGGCGTGTATTAGACATATTTAACTCAGTTATTTGAGGAGGCAGAGTGCTGGGAGATTAAGCTAAATCTAAATAATAATAATTTTAAAAAATCACAGGGTCTCTTAAAATCTGAAACTAGAAAATTTGAGTCCTGGTAAGTCAGAGCAATATACACTAATACAACATTTCACCAGAAATTCACTGTCTCCTTGTTAGTCCAGTCAGGTTGACAAAAATGGTGTTCAGTTCACAGGATCCTCCATCAGATGCTGAAGTTGATGATCTTTCCACCCACGCACTGGATGGAGCACAGTGCCAAGGACCTTAACCAAGGGGTAGCGTCTCACCACCCTGCCACAGTCCACAGCCTGGCTTGAGGGCATGACTCGGCATCCATGAGGAGGCATGCCTGGATGTGCCGTGGGAAACAGCCAGCCCGCAGGGTGCTTCGGTGGGTAACTGCCCGCAGGGCAACTCTTCTTCTGGAGTCACTAGTTTGTGGAAATGAATTGGAGAAAATTGGCTTTTGTAGCTGCTACCAAAGATGCTTCAGCATCCCAGTGCCTTCACCCAAGGCCTTTTGCATTTTTAGAGACTGTCCTTTAGTACTCATGGCAGGGGAGTGCCCTCTGGACAGCTGCCTAGCCCAGGGCTTTTTCTACGGAGTGGGACAAATAAGACAGGAAACCATGAATTTGGAACAATGTATACAGATAGGTACAGGACTTTGATCTCCCCAGAGTCCTACACAGGGTAGGTTTCCCCAGGGGGCAAATTGTTGTGTCCTGTGACAAATCAAAAAAAAAAAAGAGCATTAATATGTGGGGATTGTAGGATTTGTTTTATAAGGCTTTCTTCATCTCTTTTTGTCTTTTTGTATCAGGACTATTACGACCCCAAAAGACATTTTTAAGACATTGTATGAAACTAATGCAATGGCAGATTACAAGTTTAGATGCCCAATTAATACTGCTAGAGGCTTAATCTTCAGTAGACTAAGTACGGTTCAGAACATGGGATTGTCATGCTGTATATACATTTGATTAACTTTGTTACTTAATATTGGTGTCTAGTGCATTGTAGGCGAAACATTTCATATTGTATTGCAGATAAATGCATGGAAATATATTTATTGTCATATTAAAAATTTCATTATTGGCTTAAAATTAGGACTTCAATAGTTGGAAGTTTCTGCTCATCTGCTTAGGAACTGAATTCAGATGTCATTGATGAAGGTTTTTCTCACTTGCTTCTAACGCCACTAGCAGTTCTCCCTTTATCTCTGTTTCTTTCCACCTCCTTGCCTGGACAACCATTTCTCCTTTGCTTCATGAGTGTCTGCTCATTTTTCCATAGTACGGAGCTCTAAAGCTGCCCCCCTGGGGATGTTCATCTGATGTTCTTAACAAATAGTCTAGCATTCTGTGAAACTCACATGCCTTTGGGTTTCACCACAGGCTCAGATCATAGTCAGAGTTTACTTAGGTTCATTAATCTTTCTACTGGGACTTGGTCCTTTCATAAAAACCCAAAACACCTACTTACTTGCATTATCAAGGACCACAGGAACCCAATGGCTTCGTGACATTTTCATAGAAAACAGTTCACAGCGATAGTTTTGGAATTTAAGTAATCTCCAAGCCTTGTAGGAAACTCTGGGGATGTGCATATGTGCAAATCATATACAGAAAAACTTTCTGGCTACATATAATACTCTTACATGGGTCTTGTTTTGGCCTTAGGTCTTGTATTATCTGTGAAAGTTTTTGTACAAGTTTTAACTTACCTTTAGAAATTTTTCCTTAAAGCCATGTCTCCTGTAGCACAAATGTTGTCACATGGTTTCATTTTATCTGCTGTGTGCACACATTTTGCCATTTTTGGTGTATCTTTCGCAATCAGCTGTTCCAATAAGTACAGTATCATTTACGTCTGATTCATTAACCATGCAGTCATTTCTGTTTCACTTGGTTTTGCTCTTGGTAAAAAAATACTTTATCAAAATGGTAAAGCTGAGCAAATAATTTACATGAAACACTTCATCCTTCTTCTCCTCCTGGGAAATCTATGGCCAGATTGAACTTATTTCAAATTATCAATTATTTATACTTTTCCAACACTGACTACTTCATTTCTTACTGGATTAATTACAGATATCCTAAACAGAAATTAATCTCCTTCACTCTATAATTAGTCACTGAGGTCAGGTCGCCTTGTCTCAGGTCCATGGGCCATGTCATTCACAAACATTCTTTACTTAGAAATATGAAAACACTAGTATCAGTAAAGTGGACAGCCCTCGAATGTTTACTGAAAACTACAGACTTGGATCTTTCCAGGTAAAGAGATTGTCTTTTCATTACTGTGTCCACTTACACTCATTTCGTCAGGTTGTGAGGATGCTAACAGTGCAGCAGGAAGTGAAGCCTTGATTTGTACATCAATGTGTGAGGCTATTTTGAGTATCCAGAAAAAGTCTGAGTGACACAAAATTCAAGATCCAGCATCTCCCAGCTGTGAGTCTCAGATGTCCACCCTTCCTCAAAAGAGTCCAGACATCTGCCCCTGCTGTCCTTCAACAAGACCACCAATGGCATTAATTCACCTCGCCCTCCTCTACAACTTCCCAGGGTAGCAATGGCTCCTCAGTGGTTCCCTTGAAGGCAGCACACCATGAAAACTGCTTCTGTCTGCTTGTGAGAAAGTCAAAAACAAGCTTGGATGTTTATGAACTTGGCCAGATCTCTCTGCTGCCAACTGCAGAGAGGAGTTTGGGGAGCCACTCCAAAAGCACTATTCCAAATATCCCTGTGGTGGGGAGGGACACTCTGTCAATCACAGATGAAGCGCTGGGCTTCTCCCAGCTTCCTGTTTTCATGAAGGTTAAGCAAGCTGCATCCTCTAAAGAGAAAAATTTTCTGTGTCTGTACTGTGAGGGGCAGTTTAGTTATTAACAACTATTTATGATAGTTGTTTAGAAGGAAAAAAATCTGGTCATAGCACAAGGTACCTCAGGGTAACTCTACCTAGAGTTACCTCACAAGTGGCTGAATCTCTATTTGTCTGAAATCTGCAGACATATGTATAACAAACACGATCATTTTAAAAGTGTTTAACAGCATCCAGCTTTTCAGAACTGAACTTCTTCACCCAGGCCCATCCTCTGGGCCTGGAATCCTCTTGACTCACTCTTCAGGCAACAATACCCTCTACCAGGAGTTAGGGTGGTATTAGACCTGCAGCTGGCATAGAAACAGTTTGAAAACTTCTGACAGGGCACAAATCGGCTTCTCAGAGTGGATTGGCACTGTTCACTTAATGAGCTGGTATTATTTCAAAACCTAAGGAGAAAAGAGGGGAAGGCAGAACTTGCCATCCACAGGTGCAGGAACTGACATGACTTCCATCTTTAAAATGGGGGATTCTTTCATTCCTTGGGTTAACCTTGAAAAATCATGGTTCTTCAACATTCACCCTCAGTTTCCATGGCTTTAAGACCTGGAAGTGGCCAGACAGTGGGCAAGTTCGTGCTGGGATGCGTCTTCATTGACAAGGGTCCTTATTTTATAGCTGCCGTCTCTTAAAAGGGTAGCACGTCATCCTGCCACCAACCTCTTAAATGGGCAGTCACAGTCATAAAAACATAAAAAGTACACCTTTGACAAAGCTGCGCTTTCTATTAGCATGGCTGTAGTCTGTGGAAGCAAATCTGAAGGGGTGTTTCTATTGACCTGTTACATGCGCTTTGCTTGCTGAAGCTGGCAAAAGCTGTAAGAGAAATTCATGCATCTTGGTCTGTGATCTGCACCTAGAACTGGTTTCTCCTTCAGGTCCCATCCCAGCATACAGCAGACAAGAAAAAGTTGTATTATCTACGTGATAATTTATTCTAGGAAAATATTTTGCCTGGAAACAATCAGCAAGAGACTTGTCTTCCTTATTCAGCAGTTATGCACTCTGTTCTCTGCAGAACATGGTAATATTGTGGGGTGATTTCCTCACTGTCAGCTTATAAAAATACCACACTCATTTGTTGTAGTTGGACTGGCTGTGCCGGGAACCCTTCCAAAGCAGTCAAATACCTACATGGACTGACTTGGCTGCCTGGCTTACTACATGCACTCTAAATATGGCAGGGTGAGGCGTATTAGGACATACCAGCCTAGTCACCATCTCCCTGCTCTTGTACTCTTCATAGTAAAATCAATGCACATTGTGCTCTCGGGCTGGGGTTATTTTTAGGTGCTATTTTTCCACTCAGTCTGCAGCTGTTTTCAGTCACAAGCTTCTTTAACTAAAACAAATACACAGTCCTTGGCAAAGAAGAGGTTGTAAAGAGGGCAGAAGGGTGCACGTGAATCTTGTGCCTGCCTTGCAGAGCTTTACACAGGGAGGGTCAGAGGAGAGCAAAGAGGACTGTGATGGCTTTGCAAGCCAGGGCCAACACGCACCACTGTGATCAGCCCTATCTTTAACCCTCTTTCAGACTGACCGATGAAGGGCAGGTTCTCAAGGGAGAAGAATGTGAGAGGAGGAGAGCTGGAAGGTCACCAGACACAGCATTATCTGCAACGCCTCCCTGAGAGACACACACAGGCATAGTCATCGCTGAGCCTTTTGCCTTTAGCATGCACCATCTCCTTCAGCAGAATATGTAATACCATCAGCTCTACTGCACTGTTGTGATTTCCTCCTTCCCTCTCCACCCTGGGGAATGGAGAGAATGGGAAGAATGGGAAGAGCCATCACATGGGTTGCTTCAGAAATGGTCTTTGAGCAGGAGCTCTGACTTTTGGAGCATTTCCTAAACTCTGCAAAGCATGAGGGCTGAGCTTCCCTTCAGTTACTGAAAGGAAACACTGCTTTATTCTTTCCTCCTCACTGCTCCCACTTGTCCCCAAGTAGCAGCTGAAGACCATCAGAACAGAGCTGCATCTCTCAGTCTTCAGTGTGGGAACGGCCTGTTTGAACTTCCCATCAACTAAGTGCAGGAGAGAGCAAATTAAAGCAACAGTGTCTTGTTTGGCAAGATGAGGTTAATGTCGTATTAGGATATGTTTGAATTCAAAAGGGCATAACAATGGCCAGCCAACTGCTTTTAGTTGTCTGTGAGTGATCATACTGTCTGAAGCCACTCCCGCCCATCACACTGGACATCTTCACTGTCTGCTGTGTAAACAGATACGGTGCAGAGAAGACATAGGTCTTGAGACGTTTCTTAACCTTTAGTGCTGCATACAAGCCATGAACACTGAGAAGCCATACCCCCCTCATAAACTTCTCATGTCAAAAAATATCATGGCTGTGCTGTTGAACATGAGGAGATGGGCAGGCAATATCTCCATTTCTCCATCATCCCATTCCATTCATCTGAGGAAAATCACTGCAGTAATGGAAATACTTAGGTGGATAGAACATGCTGTGCTTGATAGCAAATGTAGGTGTTTGGAGCTCAGATTATAAAATCCCAGTTGACCTCCTTAATCCAGGACAAGGCATACTTCTGACATGGAATAAGGATCAGAGTGTCTCACAGATATCATGCTATTTAAAAAGCTTTATTCTGTGATACAGGCCCTTCACCGTGAGGCTGATGCAAGTAAAACAAGTATAACTTTAGCTTTCTCTGTTTTCACTCAGCAGTGCACTTACCAGCGTCACTACATAAAAAGCGAGCTAGCTGTGGTGGTAATTTTAAAAAGCTGCATCATGAGTGGCATTTGTAGAGTTTACTGTTTCGTTTGTTAACCTGGAGACTTTCTCACACTGTTCTCACACTGTCCATTAAGAGAAGTGCTGCCATACTCCACATGGACTGTCTAAACCACAGGTGTGAAGTGCCTTGTTGTGCTCTACTATCAAGTTCCTCAATAGGTTTTGTATGAAAAGCAAACAAAGGCTCTTCTTCATGAAATCAGAAGTGCCCAGATTATATTTCACATGTGTGAGTTTCCTTCTTTTTATTAAAATTAAGTTTGTTCATTTGCCATTTTCAAGCTAGTTTGAAATGAGGATCACCTTGTATCCTAGGAAACAGTGAGAATTCTATATGTGATCACATTTTTATCCATGTTATGAAAAAAGCAGATGGTAATTAGGTGCATTATTCATAGGAAAGCTTGTTGAGCGCAGTGTCTGTATGGTTCCAGCTTCGATTAGAACTTGTTTGGAAGAACTACTTCATACGTTTCAATTGCCCCTCATTAAGTATAATCATTACTCTTCTGTGGCCCCAGTGTGCTTTAATTTGTGCAAAACATCATACACAATATTATTTAGGAAAAAAACCAGCAAATTTCTGGGTTCCCTTTCATTCTGATTGACATCAGTGTGACCTTTCTGTCCATCTGAATTCATTATTACTTATTGCAGCTGTGAATCTGCCTCATAAGAGACCACTTGGCAGCGGGAGAGGTGCAGAGCTGTCATGTTTCAGGGACAGCGCCTGAGCTGTTGGAAGGGACCAATTCACCCACTTAGGTACTACAAAGGATGCTGACCTCATGCTTAGAGGCTGGGCCAGTTTGCATAAGAAGGGCAGGTGTCAGGATTCCTGCATCAACAGAGCAGAAAAGACATAGCCATGCCGCAACAACAACGAATTGTCTGCACCAGGACATCGCTGCCTACATGTGTGCCCTAAGTCATGCCCAGCAGGGTGACTAGAGGTTCCCAGATAGCTGGTTGGCTAGACAGAAATTTTCTGCTTCCCTCCAGGAACCCTTAACTCTGATTGTAGCAGTACGAATCAGGACAGCTTCCTGGGACCCAGAGAATCCAGGGCAGTAAAATTCTTTTGCAGATGCTGTAATAGTGACATCCTCCATTTGTGAGTCTGACTTTCTTACAAACTGGGCAGCCCCTTCAGTACTATGATAAACCTGTTTTCTCCCAAGCCAGTGACAAGGCAGACACTAATACCTGTGCCTTTTGCTATGAGAAAGCCTCAGTGCCTCATTAAACAGCACGTTCCCTGCTCACCTTACAGCAGGATGCTTTCTAGCCCACATCCAAATGAGATCTTGCCCAATAAAAAAGACTTGCTCTCTGCATTCTAGTTTGCAATCTCCTAGTCCCAAGAAATGCAGCTGGAAAGTTAAACATAGGTGCTTCCCCTTCCACCTTTGACATTTTCTTCATTTGTTCACAACTAAGCTTTCCATATGGATAGGACATACAGCCAGGTGGTGGTGGCTTCCCTTCACTTCTGCAGGAAAGACAGTGGCTGTGCTTGTACTGCCAGTTCTGTGCAGCATTCAGCTGAGGAACTGCTGTCTCAAAAAGCTGACAGGCCTTTGAAGCAAATCAAGTTGACATAATCCCAGGACATCACACTAAGGATGTCCAGATTTCTGTTGGTAGTTCTGCTAAAAGCTCATTATAGTTCTCTCCTTCTATTGCTTTTGGCGTTTCAAATGCCACAAAATGTAGTCATGGATTTTTTTGTCCTAACAGTGAGCATTCACTGTGTTCTGATGATATTGGTGATCCCATATAAACAAGCTGATGCGCCATCAGCTAATACAATACACCACATCACATCTTCTGGGGTATGCAGATGCTTCCCTGTCTCTTCCCAAAACATGAATCCAATATTCAGTTCTTGTTTCTCAAAAGTCTTTGGTAGGCTATCCCCCTTAAACTAAACCCAGGTGTTTCCACCTTTGTAGCTTTGCCACTCAGAAGGTAGAAATGCATACAAGAAAACACAGTGGGATGATTAACAGAACAGATTTATACCAGAGTGACTGGATGGGACAACCACTTGGGACATCCAAGCCCAACTGTCATTCTAAAACACCCGTCCTGGATATCCCGGCACTATCACATGGCTACACATAAGTACAGAAGTGCAAGGTCCATCTGCAGCATTTCCAGTGAGCCATAGAGTCCTGACTAAGAAATTCAAAACTAAATGACCAAGAAGGACCCACCACACACAAGTGTCCCTGTTTCTCACCAAAAAAATCTTGTCAGCCCAGTCTTGCACTTGGGCTTCCTCCAGACACTTCTCTGTAAAAGAAACCCAAGAAGTCCTCACAGATGGCACTCAGACTTGGAGATCTCCACATGGAAAATATTTTTGAAAAGACAAATAACTGTAACTGGGTCAGACAAGGAGATTTCTTTTTCATACTGCCCCTGAAAATAAAGAGGGGCAAGGCTATTGTTTATCTGCTAACGCTACACAGAGGCTTCTGTAACCTTCCACAGCAGGCTAGAGGGGGCAAATAAGGATATTCAAGTGCGTATAAACACTCGTGTCATGTAAGAAAGTGTGTGTGTGTATGTGCTTAAGAGAGAGCCTATTTAATCTTATCAGTGCTGTGGATGTTCATTTTACTTATTTTGTGGTTAGGATATTAGCAGCTTCTACTATGTCATCTGTATTTGCTTCTGAAGAAGCTAATTTCAGCATTTTCCTTAATGACAAACTAATGCTCTTAACGTCTTCTCTCTCCTTTGCAGCAGACAATGCACTTAGACAGTGCCAACTGTGTCCGGTGGAAATAGATTGCTTTGAAGTAGCCATCAATAAACAGATGCAAGGGTCCAAACAAACCTGGTAAAATACACATTTGACTAAACAATGCATCGACACATTTGAGACTTTTTTTTTTGCATTTGAAATGTTTGCCGAGTCCCTTACTGATACAGTAGATAAGATGGTCCTTAAAGATTCAACATACTCATCTTCAACACTGGTCTCCCAGAAGCAAAGCAACACAAACTTGCCATAAAATCAAAATAATTCAAATTCTGTGCTTTGTTAATCATAAAATTCAAGAAAAAAACCCTTGCTTTTGCATTTCTTAACTTAGAATTCCTCGTGCCTCAAGTAGGCTACCATTTAAAGTCTCACCACCATATATTTCCAGTATAGATTTTTATTGTTCATTTTCAGGCTTATTTCATCAGAAAAGTTGCTTTCCTCTCTAATAATTCAGCTCAGGAATGACCTTAAGGCTTGTGAAAACATTTTTTTTGCTCACCTGCTGGTGCCTCTGGTAATGAGATATCTGTTTTGCACTGACCTATCAGACAGCTAAAGGCACACACCTCCAAGCACATTTTTGTCAGTGTTGTCAATCCCATTTCACATGAGACCCCAGATGAACCACAGGAAGGCTGAGTTCCTTCTGTTCTTCCTCCTATGGCTTCAATCTACACAGTAGCTCTGAGTTCCCAGCTCAGCAGAAGCACAAGGGAAAGAAAATGGTTTGCTTGCTTGCCTGCTTCCTGCCTTCCACTAGCACCATTTCCCTGATCTCTCCAGCCTCTCCAGGTGGTGATTCTAGCCAATGCTCCATAATGACACCTCACAGCAAAGCAGGATACTGCCCCAGACTAGCCTCCATTACTACAGAAGCCACTGATGACCAAGTGCACACCTGGGCTAAAATAAAACATTCCCCTTAACCAGGCAGCCAAGCGTGGTTTAGCTGTATGTTTTCTCAAGCATCTAGTGAAGTTAAGGCCATGTCTTCCTCAACGCCTACAAAATAGAAAGTATAAATTGCCCTTATTTGTGGAGGTACCTGTCCTCTTTCCTAGGCAGTAGCACAATGTCAATACAGAGAGCCTTGATAAGAGAAGTCTTTACATTGTGTGAAGGAGAGAACAGCATCCGTGAACCTGTCTCCTGTCCCAAGGGCACAGTCTGTTATAGCTGCTGGCCAAAGGCCATGCCTCACAGCACAGCTCTGCTTCCCCATCACATGCTCAGATTTAGGAAAAGTCAATTTCTGAGCTCCTCTTCCGGTGAAGAAACAAAACCCCAAATCTACAACTGATTTTACTCATAGTGATGCTGCGTATATTAGACAAGAACCTGAAAGGATGGGCCCAGTGAGTGCATAGGCTGCCATTCATTTGTCCGAGTATCAGCACTCATATCTAAATCCCTAATCTCAGGTGTCTGTCTCAGTACAGGACCTTCGAGCATCCTTTTCCTAGAAAAAAATCCTATTCATTCCATGTTCCACCCACTCTGTCACCAAACCCTCTAAACCTCCTAATTGCTTTTCCAGAACAGGCTTTTGTTCCTGTTACAAGCTTTATCAGCCGAGTTGAAAATACGAAGCGAAGCAAAACAGATGGAATTTCATAACCAATTACATACTAGAGAGGGAACCATAATGTGTAGGCTCCTCATTTTCAAACTGAAGTTCGTCATCTTGTGAAGCTTTCTTGAAGCTGTGACAGATCTCCTGCGTTTTCTTCTGCAGACCCAGACCTTGGGGGGCATCCTGCATGTTTGGACCATGCTGAGATCCTGCTGCAGGACTAAGACCTTAGAGATCTCTAGAGATCTCTGCTCCAGAGATCTCTAACCAGTGGCTGCACCTTCCCTTGATCTAACTGCTCAATAGGACTTGACTGCAGTGAGTCTGTGTTTCTTCTAGTATTACTAAACCATCATGGTCTGTATTTATGTTTGTGCCTGGTAGTAGTCTCTTGCTTCACCGTTCAATGAAAAAGTGGAGTAACTATTAGAGAAGACTCTTTAAACAGCTAGGATGTGTTGGGTTTGTGGCCAGTAAGTGTTATGCGCTTGTAGACAATAAATCCATGCCAAGTATGGGTGAGGAAATTCTATAGCAGAAAGGAAGAATTAATGGGAAGAGAAACTCCCTTAGCCCAGGCTTTCACTCCTTTTGCAGTTGAGCTTGTGGAAATCAAAGTTTTTAGTTGAGAGTCTCACTTTTAGGTGAGAGGAGGACCTGGCCCCACTGATTTACAAGAGAATAAGATCAGCGCAGATGAAGTGAGAATTAGCCTTAAAATATCAAGGGGCTGGGATTTTTTTAGTAAAGCATCCGATACCTGGGTCTCACAAAATCTTACACAGTAAATGAATTCAAAAGGCCTTGTGCCATTTGCCATATAAAATGCAGTGATGTTGCAGGGAATCACCCTGTAAGAGGCTGCACAGACCATCGCTTTTGACATCATTGTCAGTGAATTGGAGAAGGGTCAAAGAAAAAGCTTGATCCTGTAGAGTGAACTGCCAGCACGGAGCACGCTGCCTGAGGAGACACCAAGTGCCACCAGCGTGGACTACTCAAACGAGAATGTGAGATCTGCAGCACCACCAGGCAGTGAATGGATGGGAGAAAACTACATGTATTATCCTACCACAGGACTGAAGTATGTTACCTTGGCAGGTAACTAACTACGGTAGATGAGTGGAGGAGTTGAGAAGTGAACTAGGAGGGTCTTTCGAGAGGGATATGGTCCCTGCTGAGGAGCTGATCTTTGGCTCTGTTCACACACTCCACCCGAAGCCAGCGTGCCGCACAGGGGAAAGCAAAGAGGAGGGGCAATGAAAGATG
>NW_010427478.1:22934-25694 GCF_000710305.1 Buceros rhinoceros silvestris | reverse complement strand
CTCTTCCTTTCTGAGCTGCATAAGCTTTCTGTGCCTGTATGTGTGTAGTTGTACAGGTGAGGGAGAGAGAAAACACCACACCGCTTGTTGTGAAAGGTTACAGGAGTAGAAAGAAACACAGAGGTAATGTAAGAAAGATGTTTCTAGTTAGTATTGGTACAGCAGTCTATTGAATGTGTGTCAATTCCCTTTCTTCCTCTCTGTGCTCAATATATATTTAGATGTGAGCAGAAACATTGTTAATCTCAGATCCCAAATGCCACTTTGATAACTGCCAAGATTTTGGGGGGGCTGCTGTAGCAGCAATAATACAACGTTATGTTTTCTGTCCTGATGGCCGATTGTATGTGAAGTGCTCCTGTCTCCAATATGTACAATATTTCAAACTTTCCTGCCAAAAATAAAAATGGAAAAAATCAAGAAAGCCTTGAGGCAACAATAACTTATTTGACATCAAGTTACATGGGTTTTACATGTTTATTTCCTCAAATATTCAATTAAAAGCTTACTTACTGCGGCAGATGTCATATCACATGGTGCATATGCTCCCTCTCCAACACAAAGCAGCTTTTTAGAAACGACTGCCAAAATGTTCTAAGAACTTTTATAATGGTTCCAGAATGAAGCATAAAATGTAATAAGTCACACATTTTTGTGTGTATTTTATTGATCATTTGGTACTAGCTTTCTGTTTGGGGTGGGGGGGTTTTGATTGTTTTTTTGGGTGGAGGAGGAATTGCTCCCATGCAAAGACAGAGAGAAGGAAACTGTTGGTTATTTGGAAACTGGACATAGACACTGTGTCCTGAAAAGATGGCTGGAGTGATCCAAGTAAGAGAGGTTTCTTTTGGTCAGCTCTTGTTCCTGCATGCAAAATGCAAAAAGACGTGCAACTACTAATAAGAAATACATCAATAAGTTAGTTCCACTGAAAGAATTTTACTTCTCTGTAAAAGATCTCTGGAAACTCTATAGTTGGCCATTTGGTTAGCTATTATGTGAGTAAAACCAGGCTGTTTTCCAAAATCCTTGTCTGATTTCCATTCATAAATTAGCGCATGTGTTAACCAAATTTAGATTAAATATTAAATAGATGTAATGCAGCTACATCTATCCAAATCTAGTATAGCCCCCGGGTACACCTCACAGTGTAAGCCGGTCATGAGTGACTTTCAAGAAAAAGATGTTTTCTGTTTGACAGAGACATTATGGATGATGGAGATACTGAAGGCTTTGCCATAGCATTTAAAATCAAGATCTGGTTCAAGGATCCTGGACTACCTACAGAAGAGTCTGTGATGATCTTCATGTCTTTCTTCTGACTGGCACTAGTAAAACAGCTCTGAGAAAACTCCAGAGCATCATGAGAAAAGAGCTGCAGAAAAGAAGACTGAAGGTGATAACACTTGTATTGGTTTGTGCCCACTGAAGCCATGTTTAATCCCAAGGAATAGGGTCCCTGGAAAGATATTACTGTCTTGTTCAGCAAAGGAGTGTCAGACCTTAGAAGAAGGGTGAATTTTTACAACATGACCGTAACGCGTGCCAGCTGACATGTTACACACAGGACAGGAGTGAGGCAGTAATACGGATCTGTCTTCGCTAGCATCAGTGCCTGCTCCAGTCTCTATAAACAACACATGTCAGCACTGGATCAATATACTGGAAATGACAGAGCTTTATGGATTTTGAGGAGCTTTTAGGACAAAACAATATTCCACCTGAACATGGCACTTAACTCTCTGTGTTTGCCCACAGAGAGTCTTTAACCCTATCTTCACAGGGCTTTCAACCCAGGACAGGTAGTGTTCACATTTAAGCTTTTCTTTCACTTCAGCATGGGTTTATAATCTGCTTTCTTTGCCCTAACAAGACAGGCTATTCAAAGCCCATGTCTGTGAGGCTCCCAAAACGTTTCTCTCTCCTCTTCTGGAAATGATTCAAAGTGAAAATTTGACTCCTTGCTGCAAAACTCTACAGCAAGCAAGCAGAGATACCATGCACAAAAAAGACTGGGCCAACTCACGTTAAACATAAACAGGACAAACCCTGTGTAAGGGATTGCCCAACATCTAGTAGCCCATCAGAGATGAGGCTGCTGCAGCTCCAGTCTCCAGGTCATGCCAGGAGTGAGGCTGAGTATGTATTCCCAAGGGACACACAGACACATACATACTAGTGTAGAATCCTTTAGGTTGGAAGAGACTTTAAAGATCATTGAGTACAGCCGTAAACCTAACACCACCAGGTCCAACACTAAACTATGTCACTAAGCACCACATATATGCGCCTTTTAAACACCTTCAGTGATGGTGACTCAACCAATTCTCTGGGCAGCCTGTTCTAGTGCATCATGACAGCTTCTGAGAGAAATTTTTCCTAATATCCCACCTAAATCTTCCCTGGTGCAACTTGAGGCCATTTCTGCTTGTCCTATCGCTTGTTACTTGGGAGAAGCGACCAACCCCCACCTTGCTACAACCTCCTTTCAGGTGGTTGTAGAGAGCGATAAGGTCTCCCCTCAGCCTCCTTTTCTCCAGTTAAACATCCCCAGTTCCCTCAGCTGCTCCTCATGAGACTTGTTCTCTAGACCCTTTAGCAGCTTTGTTGCTCTTCTCTGGACACTCTCCAGCACCTCCATGTCCTTCTTGGAGTGAGGGGCCCAAAACTGGACACACTACTCAAGGTGTGGCCTCACCAGTGCCGAGTACAGGGGGACAATCACTTCCCTGCTCCTGCTGGCCACACTAGTGCTGATAC
>NW_010427478.1:15156-22911 GCF_000710305.1 Buceros rhinoceros silvestris | reverse complement strand
TGCTGATACAAGCCAGGATGCCATTGGCCTGCTTGGCCACCTGGGCACACTGCTGGCTCATGTTCATCTGGCTGTCGACCAACACCCCCAGGTCCTTTTCTGCGGGGCAGCTTTCCAGCCACCCTTCCCTAAGCCTGTTTTGTTGAAGGGGGGCTTTGTGACCCAAGTGCAGGACTTGGCCATGTTGAACCTTATACCATTGGCCTCAGTCCACTTGAGATTAGCCTCCAACTGGATTTAACTCCATTCACCACCACTCTTTTGGCTCAGCCATTCAACCAATTCTTATAGCAAACAGCACACAAGCCCAAGCTATGAGCAGCCAATTTCTCCAGGAGAGTGATACCAGGGAAACGGTGCCAATGTGCATATATATATATACATTACTGCCCACACAGACCAATGTACACAGGAGATGCCCACACAAGTAAAAACATAACAAGCAGCCTGATCCTGTTTCCCTCTCTGGGTGATCAAGATGGAAGTCCATTAGTGGAAAACATATGCATATATACAGAGATATACAACACAGATCCCTCCTTAGATACTCAGTCTATCCAGTAGCTGGGACCTGGATCCCTGGTCTCCCCAGCTGCTGGCACCTGCATGTAGGCAGCTGACAGCCGCAGCCCCACTCCAACCACTGGTAGTCAAACCTCTTCTCTGACAGATATGTATATACACGCATATACGCTCAGTACAGATACCCCAGCGAGTGGCCTTGGACACTCACGCTATCCAACAGCTGGCTCCTGGATCTTCCTGCCTCCGTGGTACCTCACGCACAGGCACACACACAAGCAAAGGGATCTCTCTGGCAGCAGGTCCAGAGCTGTGGTTCTCTCCAGTGCCTGATCCTCAGGCTCCTTGGTCTCTCCAACACCTGATTTGCACCCCCAGTCCCTCCAGCAGACAGATTAGTTCCTCTTGCCTCTCCAGTATACATCCCACTCCACCCAGCCTCTCTCATACCTGACTCCCATGGTTGGACATGCGTACCGACCAGCCTCTCTACATGCATCCAGTCCCTTCCTGCACATGAGGCAGAGGGTCCCCACGTCAGGCACGCAGTACCTGCAACGTGGTTAAAACTGGATTAACCACTTAATCTAGTCAAGTCCCAGCTTTTTCACTCACCTTTCCTTGGAGAGGATGTTCCCAGGATGTTCCATGTCTTGCTATGCATTTTTCACTGCATGCCATAGGCAGGCATTGCAATTAAAAGCACCTTGCAAAGTAAGGATATGTTTTGTAAAATACACAAGATACATTAGAGGAATTTGCTATACTAGGCACTGGAAAAGGTTAAATAAAAGGTGCAAAATGGTGTGCTGCCATGTAATTCCAAATGGTGGTACAAATTTCAGAAATGAACAGTAATTCTTATCTTCTTAGATACAATAATTTACAATTTGATTCCCTCAGATCAGCTGGTAAAATTCCATCAGGGACTACAATTAGATGAATAAGGACCCTTGCAAAGGCAGGAGTGATGTTCACTTTGTAGAACACAGCCTATTAGAACGTGTTACTTATCCCAAGTCTGACACAGCAATGTAACAAATCAGACAAAGTATTTAAAGTTGAATGAGTGTAAGGAAACAGACTGAAATTAAAGCACAAACACCACATTTTATATACATATATATATATATACACCAATCCCAGTATTTCTGATCGTTTTTTAATGCATTCCAAGCTTGCAACTACTATAACTTGAAGACAATTGCTCCTTTGTCATTTTGATAGAGAACCTTACAAAGGGGACATGGGAAGCCTTTTCCATCCGCCCATGTTTTCCAATGATTGTTGGACTGCTCCCTTCAGCAAGTTGTGGAAAACATTTTCTGGTTCAGTTTCACATGATTTCAGCTTTTCTAGTTCTATCATTGAATTTTACACCACCATCTAAGGTGCTTCGGGGTCTGGAAATTCTTCTGTGACACTCTGCTGTTTTTCTTTTATTTTTCCCAGCCTACTTCTACCACCACTGTAGTTGTACAAGGTGTATTGCGCTCACCCCTGATATTAAGTCATATGCCAGAAGACTGGCTAGTGGTCAAAAGTTTTTCCATACTGACAGTGCCTTTAACTAAAAATCTGATGAGATCAATGCCAGCAACCTCAGAAGAAAATCTGAGTGCTGACAGCAGTTGCATTAGCACAGTAACTTTGGGAATTGCTCTTCTGGGCTATCCAGGTCCTTGGAATGTTGGGCTGGGATTCAAAATGTGTATTTTTGCCAAACATTGCAAGGGATAAGAAGGTGACACAGAATATGATCCAGGAAACCAAAGCCTTTGAAAGTGCTTCTCCACAGATGCAGTTACCCAGAGGTACTGTGAAATCCAACTTGCAGAGCAAAGAAAGGAAGGAAAGAAAGTGCTGGAACTTATTTTCTTGCACAAGACTGAAAACAACGGCCCTTTGGAAAGACTTAATCTGACAGCAAAGCTTCCACAAAAACCAATTGTGGTTTAGTGTCTCCATTGGCATCGAAAAAGCCTAGACCAAATATCAACACCGGAGCACTCTAAAACGTGTGCTTACAAGCTTACTTTGTTGAGGAACCAAGAGCAGCATCTGTAGCAACTGCAATTTCCTCCTAGCTTTTGGAAAAGAACCTGCCTACAACTCCACTTCCTTTTATCAAGTACTGGCTACTCCAGGCTCTGTCTGAAGACACAGGCCAGTGAAGGAGAACAGGCATAAAAGCCCTTCTTCATCTTCATATCCTCAGTCTTAGGGGGAACACCGTGGTCATACTTACTGTGTGGTTCAGCCCAGCCACAGAGGGAAAACTCCATTTCAGTCTCACATGGGAATATTCCTGCCCACCTGCAACTACAGAGTGAACTTAATGAATCTGGAAAATAAATAAATAACTAAAATAGAGCTGAAATGTTGGCTGGGTTCCTTCAGGCATGAGGAACCTGGGTGCTGAGTCTTCTGTTTTAACAAGCATTTGTGGAAGCCAAAAGATAGTTTCCATCCTCCTTCCACACCCAGATGGAAAGATGGGAGCTAGACATAAAGCCAGCATCAGTTATGGCTCAGAATTATTCTGCGGCTGCTGACAACTAGTCCTTTGATGTACCGCATGCACTAGCCTTTGAACCAAAGAAGTAAGCAGCATGCAGGCAACTTTCCTTTGTACAATTCCTAATCCAGTATACAAGGAGAAATTTGGATCGGCATTAAGAGACCTAAACTTAGGTTTCTACATGTGAGTCAGGTGCCCAAAATACCAATGACTAGAAACTTAAGGGCTATTCAAACGCGCCTAAACTCAATTGCTACATTTGGTCAGCTGAATAGCTGTAAAGCTACATTAAATTTTACAGTCTAAATCTTCAAGCTGAATCCCACCCCCGTGTCTCTCTCTGGCAGACAACTGGAACTGTGCTGCGAGAAATGACTGTGGCAATAACCAGACATTACCAGCTTTACCTTGAACAAAGAACTTGGTCACGGAAAGGCTGAACATGTGCTCATACACTAATGAAACAGGTGATTCTTGACAAAAAAAGATAAGCTGAACAAACAATTCTTCCCTTGAGTTGACAGGTCAGGTTTAAGATCTTGTTACAAATACACTTTCTGATCTGGTTTATGGCATCGTGCTCAGTGTGTGAATAACTAAGAAGACATTGCTCCCAGCCATCCGGAAGTAGGAGACTGAATTACATTAGAGCTTTTGGGGATTTGTTTTTAATCAATCACTGTCAAGGGACATCACTTTCTGCACCTTACCTGTGACAGTCACTGCTCAATTTCAGTTTTTCTGTGGAATATTGGGTCCTTTAGGTATGTCCGTACTGCAAACAGGATCGATCAGAAGGTGGACTTTTCCAGAAACTGTACACAATGCATTTGAGGGAGAAACCACAGATTCTAGTCCTGCGGACTGGAGACAGAAATGTGGACACTGACCAGGAAATCTCTCTGGTGGAGAATACTGGAAATCAGGAATAATAGTTCTAATAATTTAAAAATTATATTCTAATAAAAATGCATATATATTGTAACAAATTATTGGAAAGGAAATGCAACTTTCATACATTCTTGTATGTTGTTACAACTCCACAGAGCTAATTTGTTTTACATGTGAAGCAGTGACCTGTTCCTGCTGTTTCAACTGATTTCATTAACAAAGGTCTTCTGAGGTGAATGTATCCGATACCAAGTACAAAGTCTTCAGGAACTGGGATAGTTAAATGAATCATTCAGGGCTTTTAAATCAAGTCAAACATATTATAATGGAGAAATTCAGTCATCATATATGACATTGACTTTGTCACCAAGCTGGGTGAGCTAGTAGATGGCACCTCCGGGCCTGTGATATTGGCCTGCAATGGTACACAACCAAAGGGAAAACACTTTTTCCCAAGGATGCTATATTTTAGAAAACTTTGTGTGCTTATATGATCAATAATTAAAGAGGATGTGTTCTGACTTGTCAAAGAATATTAAAAGAGCTATCTGGAACAACCTTGCAAAGTACTTTAAATGTGTGCAGTAACAACAATTATTTGGGGCACTGAGATCTTGAAGTCAAATACTCATTTTCTGGAGTTCATAGTGAAAGATGGGCACTTCTGGGGGTTGATTCTTCTCAGCCGTTAGACAATTGGCCGCAGATGGGATGAATTGTCTCCTGTTTCTCTGCATTAATTAGAGAGGAAGCCAAGATTACTAATATGGACTAAACTCCAGTTTTAGATGGTCTCAGCTGAATGAGTTCTTGTTCCTTCTTTATACTTTTCTGGTCTGGAAACAAAACATCCTTTTTTAGGGGCAAAATTTTGCAGGTATATACTGTTGGTATATGCATCTATGTATGAGACTGCACTGTCCTATTCACTGCTGCAGGGTTAGAGTAGCTTTATCACAAGGTAAGTAAAAGACTGTGCTTTCTTTTGATGTCTGAGACATTGGCTGAGAGTGAAAGTAGCCCTGCGAGAGCCCCTGCATGCAGCATGCAGTTGTCACATGTGTGAGCTCCCCCTACACAGTGCATGTCTCGGTAGATGGTGAATGTGCTCAAAATAGAACTGGGCATGGGTGTGACTAATGAGACAGTAAGGTATCAGGCAGATCCTTTCTTTTTCCTGGGTTTTGGTACATGTGGGTCAGTCTGAAAAAATAAATATTGGTCTTCATGCCAAATACTACCAATATTTATGTTCACATTAACATGTTCAGAATTAGCATTGTGTTGAGTCAAAGACATCCTCCTTTTGGAAATATTTTATTGCCTAAAAGTTAGAGTTGACATTATTACCACTCTGCTCCCTGGATAAAACTGTTTTTGCAAATGTAAAAGCTAGGAAAAAAAAGCCCTTGGAAACATAGCATGGGATCTTGGCTCTATTGAAATCAGCAGCAAAACTTTTGCTGACTTCAGCGGGGCTGGAATTCCAGGCACTGCCAAAGAACTTGTGCATGTAGCTGCTAAAGCAACCGTGAGCATCTCTGGTGTGATTTCTGTATGTGGGAGAGACTTCTACAGGTTAATTGGTACATGCCTCCACTAAATTTAGTGTCTTCCCTTTTGTTCCCCTTTAAAAAAAAAAAAAAATTCCTTTTAAAAGAATGTATCACAAATGAAAATTGTTCCGCTGCTGTTCTTTGCAACACTGCATGTGAATTACACACACTGAGTGGATGATCCACTCTGTAGGAAGTAGAAGACAACAGCGAATGTTTACCTGTCATTGTAAATTAAACAGAGCTAAGAATTAAAGATGAAGTGGCCAAAGAATTAGGCTCATTGACTGAATAACGTGAGTATCACGGTTTTCAAATCTACTATTCTGTAACTGTGATTAAAGCTATCTTTAATTTATCTTGTATTTGCATTTACCTTGTTTGATTTCTGCCCACATATTTGGAAAATTTTAAAACCTGCTGTTTTCAGATTAATTGAAATGTAAAAAAAAAAAAATCAGTTAAAAACCAAATTATATGTGTGATAATGGAACACAAAGATACATTGGGAAAACATGAAGTGAATAGTCAAGTACATGGCCCAGATCCGAGGGGTTAACACACAGTGGATATGCAGTTATTTTGAGGAAACAAAAAATGATCAGCAGATCCACTCAAATCAATGCAAAAAGAATTGGCTCTGCTCTGGAGCATCTCTAAGAAAAACAGGTGAAAGCCCATCTTTCTCCCTAAGAAAAGAAGCTGCTTCCTAGAGTCAGACACCCTAGAAGCGATTAACAACAGCATCAAATAGTCTTTGTGCAGTGTTTTAAGAGATCAGTCTTCTCACTAAAGAGTGAGGTTAATAGATGCGTCCAGATCACTCATTTTCAGCTGTTTCTATTTAGCTAACACGTAAAATGCTATGTACAACAGCCATGGTTTGGAGGCATTGTTTCTACATTCCTTTTTTAATTTTAGGAGCTATATTTTTGCTCCTTAATCCCTATAATAATCCTGTTTTGAGACATGCTTAATTATTTAACTCTGCCATTCTCTCAGGGAAATTATGGACTAAATTGCATGCATGTTATTAATACAAAGCACCATTTTGTTAGCTAATTTAGAATTTCGCACCCACATCAAACAGGCACATGTCTATAATCTATTATTTGTGATCCCGCTCAACTGTGCTGAGCAGAGAGAGCCTGCACTCCTGTTCTCCCTCCCCGCTGCGAGGGCAGCATCCTGCTGTCAAGTCCCCTCGGAAACCCAGCCCTGCACACACTGGTACAGCATCATTTGAATCTCCCGATTTCACAGCCTTTCTCCCTTAATGCCAAGTTCAGTGGACACAGCTGGCTCTTCTTTTGTTTCTGGAAGTTGTTTATTGGGTTGTTTTTTTAAAATTCCTTTACTACTCCTTGATTGCCATTGGATACACTCTGGCTTGGCATATGCTTCTCAGCTTAATTGTGATGATTTCTGGCCCAGGTTTGGGGCCCACCAAACCAACTGTCAGAATTTCTCCCAGAAAGGAAGAAAGGGCAAATTTAAACTCGTCTCCCAGCTGGTTTTGCTTTTAATTTAGAAATGAAGAGCGTATATTTATTTCAAAAGGTTACATGTCCCTTTTCTTCATTCCTGGCTCTCACATTCATTTTGTATTGCAACCGCTTCATTTTAAGCTTCGTGCAGTACAATGTTGTCTCTACTGTAATGCTGTTTAATGTAGCAACACAAACCTGGCAAGTGACCTGAATTTCACAGATCAACTGCAGCCACACAGGAGACATGGGGACCTGCAACGAGAATGTTTTGTTTCCTCTCTTGATGTTCTAATTGCTGCCCATGATCCAACTGCTCCCCCACCTGACCTTGCATGCAATTTTCATTGCTTATTCTTTGGAGGCTGTCTAGATGTATGACATGTCTGCAATTCCTTTTGGTATAATGCATATTCAGCACCTGATCAGCTGCGTGTGAGACAGTCTAAATGGAGTCACATCAAATGAACTACGCGATGAACACGGTGTCTTCAAGTATGTCATAAGCATTGTGTATAAGCCAGACTCAGAAGGCACAGCCCTACTCTCTGTTGAATATTTTTCATGGACCATCTGAGAATTCAGATGTCTGAAATGCAGGTTCTTTTCTAAAGCAAGCAAGACTCCTTCGATAGGTAGCCTGAGTAGCTGGAATATTGGTACAGGCTTGTAAAACCTGATGATGTTTTGAATATGCCATGTGTCTTTCCCATGATAGCCTCTTTTCTAGCGCTTTTCTTCAGACAACACCTCAATTCACTCAGGGACCTGGAAAGAG
>NW_010427478.1:383-15076 GCF_000710305.1 Buceros rhinoceros silvestris | reverse complement strand
GAAAGAGTGAGGATGAGCGTAGGGGATGCAGCTGGGAAACTGAGATAGTATCAGCTTCTTTTGCCAGTACTTTTATAATTATATATATGTTCACTGTATTCTGCATCCACCAGCCACTTTCTCTCAGGGCCAGAGCAGACTGCTACCCACAAAGCTTGTGTTTTGAAACACGTTACATTTCTCCTTTCGTTTCCTGTGGTTTTTGTTAACTAGAGGACTAGATCATTCTGGACTAGAGCATTCGTTTTCATCTAAAGTTCAAGATCACCCCATGAGTATGGATCATCCTAGCGATAAGACTTAAAACTCTCGGTGACAGCTTTATTTACTCATGTTTCATGCACAGTATGTTCCTTATATCCCATATGCCTTCTCCCTCAGAAACAGCAACCTTACATTCACAAAAAATCAAGCTTTACCAATATATTTTTAGTATACATCTATATATTACTAAATGTAGGTCTGACCTGGAAACCCTGCTGCACAGTTAACTTCAGGAAAGAACAAAGAAGTTTAATGCAGCTTTCTTTTTTCAGGGCGGTGGGAGGGGTGAGTGTCTATTTCTAATTTGTGAAGGACCTCTTTTTTTATAACAGGGGAACATCAACCAGTGACTGGGTTAAGAGGGCCAAAGCTGTCTGGGAGCGCTTTCTTCATGATCACCAAAGGAAGAGGGGCTCTGATGCACTTTCTCTAATTGGCCCCTAAGCCCAGCCAGACAAGCTTCCAGGAGTAGGGGATAATCTCAGACCTTCTGGTCCTCAGGGGGAGCATCCTCTTTCTTTCTAGAGCCACCTGACAGACTCCCCTGCAGGGAAGATCTCTTGTTTTGTTAACTTCCCCATGTGCCTCTGTTGGCATGGTGAACCTAGAAGACATCTCTGGGTGGTACCCTGCATGATGGAACCGTGTCCAGTGGCAAGGGGCTCTGAAGGATTTACAGATGCTCCGCCAAAGGGCTGGACAGACCTAAATGTACTAGATGCTGGGCTACACTTTTTCAAAGTTAGATGCTCATATTCACTCCCACCAACTGAAAATTCACAGCAGTTAGTTCCTAAAATGTGTTTGCTTACCCTGTCCTGATACGTATCACAGACTCAGCTTTACATATAGCCCATCTCATTCAAACATGCTGAAACAAACTGGACAAAGACCACATTGACCTGAAAGAGTTTTCTATCAGTTCTATAGCTTGCCATATCTTAACTCTAAATGAGAAAACCGTTGGGAACTATCTTGTCTCTTTCCCCAAAGTCTCCTATTGCACAATTACCAATGGACAGAGATAGGATAACCCTAAAATCTCATCTGTCTGTAGGGCATGCTTTCATGGCACACAGATGTGCACTGATAGAACCTCAAGCTCAAACATGCAAACGCCGTGAGTGATAAATCCTACTGTTATTAATGCTAACATGAATAGCACTTAACTAATGGAGCAACACATCTGGATCTGCAGCAGAATAACATCAGGACTAAGGAAATGAAATTATATTCTTAGGAATTAATTATTCACTACATGTGTACAGCCAGCAGGAAGAGAACCACAGGCTGAGGGAAATATGTTCAAACTTACCAACAAAAATAAATACATGAAAGTATGATGTGAACATCAGCTACATTTCCTAGGCAAAAGCTCCACATGGGGGCCTGAAATCCGACTATATTTGCATTTTGACATATTATCACCAGAAAAGACATAGCAATGCAGCCCCTGAGGCAAGGGAGTTCAACATTTCCAGGCCATCTGGGCTTTTTACTTATGGATGGAAAATTCCTCTTTTCCCAAAAGTCCTGCAGGATTGTATAGTGGGAAGTAGACAGGGTAAATAGGGCTGCCTTGCCTTAGAAGCAATGAAGTTGTTAGGAATCATCCACACAAAAAACCTGTACTGTTGAAGAAAGTGGAGATGTTTTTGCACTGCCTCCCTGAACCGGTCATCCATCTGCTTCTCCATTCTTCCCAGTCTTGATAAGTTCATGAACTGCTGTAACTCTTCACAAAGCTGTTGTGCTTCCTCTCTTTTCCCTCTGAGCAGATTCCCTCTCTTTGACTTGCCAATTACCCCTTATCCCAGGCACATCACTCCTACTCACACAAGCACACATGCACACATGAGTCCTGAAGAGAGATTATGATGACGTACATGAATTAGTTTCTTGAAGGCTGCAAGGAGCAGAATAAATGGGAAGGGTGCTAACCCTATGGGTCTAGTTTGATGAAGAAGTTGAGGGCTGCACAATGTTTGCCTTTAAGGGGAGAAAGGAAAGAGTTACTGTGCTGCTCAGAGAAACTTCAGAATTTGGGGGGGGGGAAAAAAAAAAAGAAAGCTCTTTGAAATGCTGTCATGGGAGTGCCCACTTTGAAGCTGTGCTAGGAAACCCATCCTGGAGTGTTTATGCTCCTGGGAAAATTCAGCCCAGATGTGACAGCAAAAACTGTGATGTTTGAGCCACAGTTACAAGACCTTGCCATGAGGGAGCACTACATGAGTGGGAATGAATGGAACCAAAGTACATTTCAATCACTGGACTTAAGCTGATACGCTTTGAATCAAACAAAGAAACTGGGGTCTCTGCTGATGCCTCCAAGGATCACCCTGGGGCAATGCTGTTCCAGGAGAACAGAAGAGACTCACTTGGCTTTCTATGGCATCTGTTACAAGACTGATGGCTGAGCCTGAACAAATCATGCCTGACTCTATATATACACACACATATATTAAGGAACCTGGATCATGTGTTTGTATAATCAAGCCTAATGGTGAAACTACAAAGTTAGTTACTTGACTTGCAGACATGAACGGTAGGTGCATTGGTAAATGTAGAAGTATGTGGCAGATGCAAAAGCATACTCTTATTTTGACTTTCTTACAGAAAAGTGCAGGTTGACTTGTGTGTTCATGCAAGTGGCAGCTCACCAAGGATATGAGGGAGCTGAACACCCTGTGCTCTTTGCTAGCTCACTGAAGGTCATCAGAGCACAGCATGAGGCAAATTTCAGCCCGGCTTTGAAGAGGCCATCATTAAGGTGGTTTCTTTTTCCATAAATGAGGGCCACCACAGTAGCCAGGGGGAGCAGCGGCAAGGCAGGTGGTGGGCAGGCTAGAAACAGACATCTTCAGTTAGACATTATCCATGGCAAACAAGAGAAAAAGTCACTTTACAGAGTTGCTAGCACTTGGAGCTGGTGGTCAGCAATTTCCCGAATCCCATTTCCCAACTATGATTAGTTTCCCTTCACATTGTAAGCCTGCAGTTTAAAAGTAGGTCTTTTGCCAAGAGGATTCTGCCAGCCATGAAGCCCACAGACAACCTCAGAAGTCTCAAACCATCAGGCCACTTTGATTTTAACGCTACATAAAAGAAAAAAAAATCTCTATCATCTCAACGGCATCTTACATAGCCATTTCTATCCTTACTTTACTGTTACCTACAAGAATCTGTGGTAAAGACCAGATGGCTAAAGAAACCATTTCAAACCCTAACCACCACGTCTGACTTCATTTTACACATCTAGTGAACATAATTCTTGTCATCTTGTTTTATGCGAATGGCAGGATTTATTAGATCAGACAGGTCATTAAGTAATTTTTTTCTTTAATAATGTCTCTGATTCAGTGAGCTCAAATTTATGCTCTGTTATAGTGTGCTAACAGCTATTTTTTGGCTAGAAAAGTCAGCAATAAATCTGAATTTAATAAACTGACAATAGATCTCAATGTGAAAGAGATTCAAGGCGCTCATTTTTCCAGTTAAAAGCAGTGAATCCCTGCATAACTGCAAGACTAATTCCAAACTAAAAGCATATTCTCTCACATGCTCACACCATGCCATTCTACTCAATGTGGAGATTATTTTAAAAGCTATTCAGCAATTGTCCTGGTCACCAGTGGCAGTGTCCTCAAAACACCTGCCAGAATGGAAACAGAATGTGGGATTGCTCTTATGTGAACAAAGCTCTGTTCGTGAACAAGCACGTACACACCTCAGCGTGCGCTCCCTCCTCCTCCTGCCCCCTCCATTCTCTGCATGCGCACACACACAAACACACACACAGAGAAAAAATTCTTGGAGCTGAAGAAGCACAGTGGAACAAGCTGCCCAGCAAAGTTGTGGAATCTCCATCCTTCAAGATTTTGAAAATTCAGATGGACAAGGAAGGACCTGAGCAACCTCATCTTGCTCAGAGGCTTGCCCAGTTTTCAGAGGCTTGGACTTGTGTCCACCAGAGGTCACATCCACCCTAAATTCTTCTACAGTTCTGAGAGAGAGGGCATGTGTGTTGAGCTGCTCCAAAGCACGATAAAACAAACACACTAGAACAAAAAAACAAGACACCAATCTTTTCCTGTGTATCTGGCCTAGAGTAGACTCCTGTGCAACAAGGGCGAGGAGGTAGAAGAAATGCAGTTATAAGAGAATTGTTTGGTATCTGTGATGGAGCAGAAGATGAAGTACGCATTGCTATGAATGGGACCTACCCTCAGCTGTTCTGGAGATAGTCATAAGGGTAGGAATGTCACCTTTCGATATCCAAGCCCTATACTTGAATTTTCTTTTTCACACCTCTCCACTTTCAAGAAAAGCCCCAGTGAATCACACTGTCTGGCTATAAAAAGGGAAACTAGAAGAAATGTCAAATGTCACCGTGGCTTTTTCACATTATCTCTCTGATGTTCAGACAGGAAGTAGGAGTGCATCCTACTCACGGCACAGACAGGGGAGACAGCTGCCTCCAGACTCTCTTTATCTGGAGGGACTGCCCCTTTCGGAGAACCACAGGGTTGTTTTCTTTACTCCACACAGTTTTGTTTTCTGGCCTCCGTTGTGCCAACCTAACTCATCCTCTGAGAGGTAATGTTTCAGGGTGTCCTGCCTGCTGAAATTCAGTCCCTTTTCCATTTCAATCCACTTTGAACCAGGTTCATCTACTCTCAAACCACAGGGAGTGGTGGAGATGAAAAATATTTCATTTTAAGTTTGAAAGCCTGATTATCATCTCACTTAACACAGGAGGTTAGGAACTGGTTGAAATCCATGCCACACTGGGTCGAAGAGCTCAGAATGCAGTAATGCTTGAAGTGAAGTAGTAAAACAGCCTCTCTCAAGCTAGGCTCAGACTTCTCCTTAAGTAAGGTCAGTTCAAATATCTTGCAGCCATAGTTTCACACCACTTGGAATGAGCATCATTGCAGATCCTCCATGACTATTTGTTCCCTCATTGACAGGACAGGTAGGCATTTCACACATCTCAAAGGGGAGATGGCCTGTCAGCTGCTCTCCAGCCAAACCCTTTCATTCTATCTACAAATACACTTCCACTTGGTAAGGTTCAAAAGCTTTAAGCAGTCCAAAAGCTAAAGCACCTCACAACTACAGCACATATGTCATAGTCTATGTTCTAGAAAGGGTTGCAAAGAGCTGAAGCAGCCTGTGCAGATAGCTGCAGGATCACCTTCTCACATGTGTGACTGGCAGGTAGAAAACTAACAAGTGTTCTTAGACAGGCAAAGTTATTTCTTCTCTTCAGGAAGATTGACAGTTGCTGCCCAGTCCGAATCATCCTCTTTCTAGAGACTACAATTAACAACAAGAAGGGACCCGTCAGTAATTAGACCAATGTTATCTTGAGCAGATTCCCTCCTTGGTTTTGGCCTTTCTTTAAAGCCGAGGTTGAATTTCTCAGGGCCATTAATAAGCTCCTACAGATCCAAAAGTGTTGCAGCCCAATTAGCTTGTAATGGCTCTTCAAGCAGTTGTTGATGATAGTAATCTAGGCTTGAAGTCTTGGCATGTAAGGGATGCTTGTGATCGTAGCTCACGTTGTCTCGCATTGGCTGAAGGCATCTAGAGAGCACGAGGGTCACTTAGTGCTATCACAAACTAAGGCCTCTGACATAAGGCATCCCTCAGATACGTACCCTATGGCCTATGTGCTCAGCTTTGTTAGTGAGATCATGACAAAGCTCAGGCTAGAGAATTATCAGCTTTCTGAAAGAACAGCATTATAACACTGCAGACAAAGCGCTCTTATGTGCTTTGTGCTCTGCAAACTGAGACCAAGTGGTAAATGTGTCAGTTTAGGAGTGTTTTGGACTCATGAAGCAATGGAATGTCCTTTACATCTTTCGTAATGAGAGTCTGTTTGGATTAAAATGATCTCCATGTAAGCAAAAAAATTACCACCCTTCCCATTTCAAAGCTGGCAGGGCTTCTTACACAAGCCTCTATTCAAACTGTGTAGGGGAAGAGGAATAGGGGACATTTTGTTTAACTCAAATGACGTGGTGTGTATTTCTAACATAAAAAGCAAGCGAGAAAATGAACTCTGTCTGAGGCAAAAGATTTAGAAGAAAAAGGAAACTATGAATGTAGGAAGTTTTCTGAACACAAAGGCAAGGAAAATGAACACTTTTAGTCATTGACAGAACATGCATTTTTATGAGTGTTAACAGAAATTTGGTGTGATGACATCCTAGCCAGTACAGCTGGTCTACAGGCAGAAAGGGAAGAAGCTGTATGAGCAGTGGGATCTATGAGGAGTCTTCAGAGCATGTTTTAAGAACAATTTCAGTAATTTTGGGAAGATCTGAGATTGACAACCTAGTAGGGTTGAAAACCATGGTTGAAAATAAGGAAACTCCAGCTGGAGAAATGCAAATCTATATACCATCTGAAAATATCCTACCAAAGCCCAGAAGCCCAGGAAAGGTCTGAGAAGTGGTCCGTCTAAGCCAGGTTCCTTTTACCCAAAAACTGGTAAAGCGTGGTGCTGGAGAGGAGTCTGCAGAAAAGGTCAGTATGTGCAATTTTACCACAAAGATGGATGTAACAAAACGTACATTTAGGATAAAATGTTCAAATACAGTTTATTACCTCAGGCTTAATTCTCACGTACCCCTGCTACAAAAGCTCAGCTACCCCTTTTCCTCTATACAAATTCCATTCTTGTCACAAAGAAAATACCACCCTCTGGCTACACAAGGACGTACAAGAATAACCTTCACAGTGCTCCCCTTTCCCCCCAGACGAAACTCACTCAACTTTCTAGTTTTTTTGTTACTCCCCAAGAGCTCTCCCCACACACTCACCACGCTCGCCTACCTGCTCTGCTTAAGCCCTTTTCTTTGGTTTCTGTCCCACTCACGCTCCCACCTGCTGCTTTTCTCACCTCTCACCTCACTTGGTAACACAAGCCCCGACCCTACCCTGGCCTTCCTCTGTCACATCTCTGATGACTGAGGATGACAGTTGACCCAATCTGGCTGCCTGTCCCTCTCTACTCCTCTCTTTGCTGCCCTCGCAAGATTCTCCTGCTATAACCTCTCATGGCAACATGCCCAACCTGAATGCCTCTCTACTCATTTTTCCTCCTTTTCCCTGGCAGTCTATTCCATGACCGTACCATTTCTAATCCTACTGCAAACAGGCAAACTATTTTCTCCACTGTCTCTCAGCCCTGACAGAGACATGCATTTCTTCTGCTGTCACTGCCGCTGAAGCCACCTTTTCACAAAGATGCCTCTTCTTCTCTCATGCTCCCTTCCCTTTCTCCTTCTTCTCTTCCTCCTCCTTTCTGCTGTTTTGAATAACCCTGTATCCAAGCCCTTTCTCTGCTGCCACATTGCTCTCAGCCACGACTTTCCTCAGATTGTGTCTCCTGAGAAATGTTGAGAGTTTCTCATCCTCTTTCCACACTCACTCATCCTTGGATGTGGATGATTGTGTGCTGATGACAAGCCAATCCTATAGGTGTCGGTTTGTTTGCACTTGTGTCTTCATGCTGCCTGCAGCCATGCCTCAATTCTCTGTCTCACCTAAAAGGCTGCTCACCAAGCTGTGTTCTCTCTCTTTGTTCTCTCCATTGTTAGATTTTCCCTCCTATTGTGACCAAGTCTCTTTCAGCATTATCCATTGCTCCTGAATACAACCTCTCCCCTGGCATTCGTGCGTCTTCCAGTCCATCAGGATCGGCACGCAACCTTTTGTCCTTTCCCCCTACAAATAGCTTTGCTGATCCTCTCTTGATGCTGTGATTCTTTCCCCCCTTTTCCCACTGCAAGCTTTATACTGGCACTGACTCAACTGTAACAACTGTTTCTCCAAGAGCAGGCTGACAACTGCCACTATGAGTTTGTTCTCTCCTTTTTCCATTCACCCATTTCATGCAGCACTTATCACAGTGGGCTTCTGGCCCACGAGCGAGGCATCTTAAGCACCGTACTGAATGCAAATATAATCACATGGCTATGGAAAGTTGTTCCTGCCATTCATATGAATAGTTAACTGCTTTTTGTTAATTAACTTTTTGCCGCCATGAAGTTTTGCAGCAATCTTTATGCTGCTTAAGACCAACCCTCTCCTGCAGGAATGGTTGAATAATAGCACCAGCTGGATGTGTCATAATTATCACAGCCTCAGCACTGTGGAAATATAAGACTTTTGGTGGGTGGAAGCCACTTTCTTTTCCTGTGTGCCTGGGCTTATCACAGGATGTCATTCAAGGTTAAAAAGCTTAGCATCCCTGCTGATCATGCCTTTCCCCCTGGAAAAAACATGTGATGGAGATGATCAAAAAGGGTTGTATTTCAGCTGCACAGTCTGTTCAGGCTTGTCCTTCTTTACATTGCCCATGGTGTCCCAGAAACAACATGTGACCATGTGCACATGAGGGATTAATATCTGGGATTCCATTTTAGTGACACGGAGAGCATCAGATCATTGTTGTGGGCCACTTGCTCAGAAAGCTGGAATAAAATGAGCAGAAACGTAGCGATACCGTTTGCTTCACACCAGAGAGAGGGAGACTGACTTTGCTTTTGTCCTTCTAATGATTAAATCATTAGAGAACGTTGACTCTAGTCACACTTGAGAACTCCTTGCCCTTTCTCTTGCCTGTCAGTGATGTCTTCACGGTATGTTATGGAAAAGAGTGAATATATATTTGCCGTTCTTAGATGCTAACACATGCTTTTCCATCCCTGTGTCTTCCCCTCCATTTATACAAAGATGCCTCTAGGCATTTCTGTTTGAATGTTACATTTTCGAACATGGACATGGCTGACCCCATATTTATCCTTCCTTAACATCCCTTTCTATTCTTCATCTGCTGTAAAAATCAGCCAAGATCAGGTAGAGAGAGGAAATGGTTCAGACTTCAAACTCAGACTGGCAATAGCATTAATGTTTTGAGCAAAGATAACGTATTACAATTACCATTGAACATTCTATAGTAAGTACACGCTTGGAAAGACTGACTTCCTTGTCCTCCTTCTTGAGGATATGGTTATGCCTCAGCTTACCTATATTTGGGATTGAGGCCTCACATACTGCTCAGCCAGCTCCACTGTAATTGTATTGGCAAAGTTCCTGGGTTCTGAAACAATCTGGTGGAGGCAAAAGCCAATTCTGCCGCTGCTTCTTTTCTACTCTAACAAAGGATACATTTAATCTAATGAATATCAAGATTAACAATAAGGACAGTGCAACGGTATCTCTGTTACTCCCTCAGATATCACTTTTCCTTTATTTAGTAACCTCAGTTTTCGTTACACCTCAGTGTTGCTTTGTTGTTTGGTTTGTTTTAATTTTGGGGGGTTTTTTTAACATCAGCAGCTTTTGCCTGCATCATGGCATTTGTATGGCAAAATCAACAGGGTACCTTATAAAAAGGACATTGCTGTTTAAAATTATGGAAAAGCACTTTTACCACAAACTTGTCTAATAATATGTCCTCATTCCTAGTTTTAAATATGAGATCTCAACGCTGCCTCTGTTCTTACTTGCTGATGATTTGTATATTATTCTCTCCACTAATGAAATATGTCAGTTTTCTCCTGCTCACGTACCCACCACTTATTTCTTCTTTCTTGCCATATTACCAAAATGCTTCCAAAATACAAGCAAAACCACATTTTTATTAGATGGCTGCAATGCTATTTGGGTATAAGGTGAAAAAACCCATAGAACTGAGAGCTGATTTCTGACCTTCAGAATGCAGGGCATAGTCTCAGATTTGCTGGTTGTTTAAAACGCAGACAGTTTTATTGTAAATTCCTTGGACAGAGTAAGTAAATGGGATGCGGTATTCCTTTGCCTGGGCTGATCTTATAACTAAAACAATGCCAAAATTTTACATGTTTTCCTGTGGTCTTTTCTTCAGAAAATGAGATCCAAGCTGACAGATTTTTCATTAATTAGTTCTTCAGTGGATGGTAGAAAAGGAAAAAGAATATAAGATTAAATGTTTTTGTTTACTTAACATCTGCTGCCCCTTAACCTCCAGGTTCCACATTTCTCTAGGAAATAACTTTTCATCCATTATCTCAAAACTACAGTATATCCAGCACTTTTCTTTTCACTCCCTGTATTCTTTTGCCCCTTTGCCTTCTCTCTCATTACTGGTTTCCTGGTGATTACATTTGGACACCCTCACCCAGTGACTGACACCCTCCCCCCCCTTTCCTTGGGACTGTCCCTCTGTGGGGTGAGCGGATGGCTCATGAAAATAAGTTGATATTTCATCAACACAAAAAGTGCATGAAGGTGGCTCTGCTATACGGGTCAGCTCTAGAAAGATGAAAGAGTTTCTGTCAACATGTTAAAGAAACAGGACCCATTCTGATGACTCTACTAAGAAAAGAAAACTACCCAAATCTCTCTCTCCTCTGCCTCACTCTCCTGGTTAACTCTGTAGAATTCTCTGGTGTTGGTCATGTCTCTGAGGAATAACAGAATCATACAATCACTTAGGTTGGAAAAGTCCTTAAAGATCATGGACTCCAACAACTAACCCAGCACAGCCAAGTCCATCATTAAAGCACATCACTAAGCACCACATCGACACACCTTTTATATAGCTCCAGTGATGATGACTCCATCACTTCCCTGGACAGCCTGTTCCAGTGCTTGACAACCTTTCAGGTGAAGAAATTTTTCCCCATGTCCAATCTAAACCTCCCTGGAGCAGCTGGAGGCAATTTCCTCTTGTCCTATCACTCGTTACTTGGGAGAAGAGACCAACCCCCACCTTGCTACAACCTCCTTTCAGGTAGTAGTAAGGAGCAATAATGTCTCCCCTCACTCTCCTTTTCTCCAGATTAAACATCCCCAGTTCCCTCAGTTGCTCCTAGTGAGACTTGTGCTCCAGACCCTTCTCCAGCTTCGTTGCCCTTCTCTGGTCATACTCCAGCACCTCAGCGTCCTTCTTGCAGTGATGGGCCCAAAACTGGACACAGCACTCCAGAGATTTCTCACTTGTACTCTTCTGCTTCTCTCCCCCACCCTGCCCGGGGGGAGCGAGCAAGTGGCTGTGGGAGGTTAACCATGGCTGGGGTTAAACCATGGCAGAATTATTTATTCAGGGTGCCACTCTGCCTGGTGATGGGCCCAAAACTGGACACAGTATTCGAAGGAAAGAGAAGTGAGAGCCTCCAGGGTATGTTAAAAAACAAAACGAAACAAACCAAAAAAACTTAAAAAAGAAAAAAAGGCAGGGGGCTGGGGGAGGGACTGTCTGGGCCATAAAGAAGGTCGATAGCGAAAGTGGGCAATTTCGCAGCAGCTGTACCGCTGGGGAATGCAGTGGGGCACAGGAGCGGCCCCCGGAATGTGCGGGGGCAGAGCAGCCGAGTTTTTTTGGGGGGAGCTAGCAAGTGGCTGTGGGAGGTTAACCATGGCTGGGGTTAAACCATGGCAGAATTATTTATTCAGGGTGCCACTCTGCCTGTCTCGTGTTTGGAAATAGACTGTATGGCAGTGTCCTGGTTTTGGCTGGGACAGCGTACATTTTCCTCCTGGTAGCCGGTGCACTGCTGTGTTTTGGGGTTAGTGCGAGAACAATGTTGATAATGCAGGGATGATGTAGTTGTTGCTGAGCAGTGCTTATCCTAAGTTAAGGAGTTTTCCATTTCCCAGGCTCTGCCAGCACGCAGGTGCACCGGAAGCTGGGAGGGAGCGTGGCCGAGGCAGCTGACCCAAACCAGCTAAGGGGATATTCTATATACCATATATACCACAGGATGTCATGCTCTGTATAGAAACTGGGGGGAGCTGGGTGGGGGCCGATTGCTGCTCAGACCTTGGTCAGTGGGTAGTGAGCGATTGCATTGTGTATCACTTGTCTTTTCTTGGGGTTTATTTTTGCTATACCCCTTTTCATTACAATCATTATATATTACTATCCTTATATATTATTATCACTATTATTATTATTATATTTTATTTCAATTGAGTTATTAAACTATTCTTATCTCAACCTGAAAGTTTTACTTTTTTTTTGATCCTTCTCCCCACCTCACTGCAGGGGGAGGAGGGAGTGAGCAGCTGCCTGGTGCTTAGTTGCCGGCTGGGGTTAAACCACGACAGGCGCTTACAAGAACGTCTTAAGGGCAATGTCATGGTCCAACGAAAGAAAGAAAGGCAGAACATAAAAAATGATGAATTAGGAAATCTTTAAACAAGGATAAGGAAATAAAACTGATCTCTCTTGCATAAACTTGTTCAGTCTCCCATTGACCCATTCAAGTTTTCATTGTCTGCGATATCCTTTGGCAAGTACTTCTACAGCTCAAATAGCCATTGTCTGAAGAACCCCTCATTTTTTCTTTTTTTTTCATTTGAACCCAATTCCTATAGCTTCATTTGATGTCTCCAGTCCTTGTACTGGAAGAGATGACAAACAATTAGCCCTCACCTAGGCCACAGATTCCTCTCCAGTTCTCTCTCCCAGCCCCATAGAGCCATCCCTGACACGAGAGCTGTTCTACCTCTCTGCTCTTGTGCACAGTATGCCGACTGATTTGCCTCTCTAACCACTGCCGAACATCAGGCTGGGATTCTCGTGGAAACTCTGTCATAACTCTGAGATATTATTCTTGCATGATGGTCAGTTCAAAGTCTGTTATGTGAAATTAAGATTTTTTTTTCCTATGTATGTTCTTCTACATTTATCTACATGGAATTTCATTGACTGCAGTTATTGGCCACTTAATTCCATAATGCCCTTCTGCAGGTTTTCAGTCAGCTGTGACCTTCAATAATACAGTGTCATCAGCAAGCTGTCACTCCAGTTAGCTTTGTCTTCTATAAAGGAAAAGAAAATAACACACGAAGAGATGTTTATTTAAACTACTATTGTTCTGTTACAATACTAAAGAAAAAAGTTCATGCTCTTAATTTAGTTCTTGTTGATTCTAGAAGAATATTCCAGAACACTGGCAGATATGCTAAACTCTGGGCAAACACAATAGAAGTCTTACCAGCATTAAATCTCCTTTCAGAAAGATCTTTGTACATAAACACAATATCAAAACATTCCTATTTTTGTGTTTTATGTGTCGTTACATAGCGATATAAATAACAACACATTATACAAAAATATAAACATACCCTAACCAACACATTATACAAAATATTTAAATTACATGTATTTGGAGATTTATATACATAAAAGGCAACATGTGTATTTTATAGCTGTGATACAATTTCTGTGAAACAGAATTTTTCAAGTGACGCTTTCTCCAGGTGTCCAGTTTTAATTCATAAAAAGTTTTCAGGTAGCTTTACGGTTCAGAAGTGGAATAACCTCTTTGGAAACGTTGATAAGTGGAAAGGGCCGAGGTAATGGGAGATGGTTCTGATGTGAACCATCTGTTTGCTTTTCCTTTTGATTTGCTCCTTGCCGGAGGCAAACACATGATCAGGAGGCTTATTACAAAGGTGCCACTCCTTCGGTTTATCCAGCTGAAGAACGTGTCCTGTTAGGAACCTCTATGTCTCCAAGTTTTCCTTCGGTTTGAAAGGTTTGTAAAGAATCCCTTCTCCGTGTTAGAAAGAACACTGAGAGCTCATTATTAGAAGTTTATTCATAGTCTTGACTGTGGGAAACCAGTATAATGATATAAAAATCTCACAAAAAAGGTTTCAAGTTACTTTATTGTAATTATTCCCATTTTGTGGCTGAAGGTTAAATTTAAATAGGGGTTATGGCATATTTACATGCAAAAACCTGCTAACCCAGTGCTAGTGGAGCATGTATTTCTTCAGACTGAATGCAATATAAAGCACTTCAGCTTGTTTCATAAAAAGTAAAACTCTCTGTCATGAATACTTATGACTATTTGAGCTTCAAGTGAGCCTAAGCAAACACACCAAGGTTTCCCACGGAGCTCAGCCAATTTGTTAGATTATTCAGGGAGCAGAGAATGTGTACTTTTCAGAGCTTTTATACTCCATTGCTGTTGATAAATGTTATCAGTTCATATAGCAAATGATAACCAAAAAAAAGCTTCTTGAGGACTTTGCATGCCTGGGAACATGGGAATAGGTGGGAAGGCACTACCCAGTCTCCAAGATCTCGGGGGTCCGGTCTTGCTTAGCTGCCTGCATGTGGGAACTTCCTCAGTGTTACACAGAGAGAGTTTGGGCCTGGCTATCTGAATCGAGTACTGGCAAAACAGTGTTTCTACTTGACAGTCACGCTGTGCCTTTGGTCAAGGCCTTTATTGTCATCCCTGGATAGTTACCTGCGGGGCTCTGGGGGGCTGGCGGACTCTTCATTTCTACCTGCTACATTAAGTGCAGGTAGAAATGACACTGTAATTTGTATTTTGTAAATGACATTATTATGTAAGTGTCATAAACGCTTTCCTGTTGATTAGTACTCGGTGTCAGCAGCTCCTGTAACT
>NW_010427478.1:0-269 GCF_000710305.1 Buceros rhinoceros silvestris | reverse complement strand
CCACCCCCGTTACTGTTTCTAGCCGCAGAGAGCTCCGCGCAGCGAGGCCGTCGGAGCGGAGCCGCTGAGGCTCGTGGATGCCTCACCGCGGCCCGGCTCTGGGTCCGGGAAGGACACCCCGAGGCTGGGTCCGGCACCTCTGAGTCCAGAAAGCGTTGCTGAGGCTCGCACGGTCCCTCGCCGCTGTTCTCTCGGCCCCTCAGCCCGACCCAAAGGCCGTTCCCCGACGCAGCCCGCCGGGCGATGACACTAGGTGGCAGCGTGGCCAC
>NW_010427477.1:6394-8200 GCF_000710305.1 Buceros rhinoceros silvestris | reverse complement strand
AAAGGCTTTTCTCACTTTATCTTAATGATTCCTCTGGAATTTGGGAATGTTATTCATCTAGATCAGGTGCCTTGTCGAACTTTAATAGTTCCATATACTTAACTGTGTGCTCTGGTATAATCATAAAGCCTTTAATACCTTCTGTGGGAAAATATATTCTCGTCTTCCAGATGTGACCTTCAGCTTATTTTCAGAAATGTCTATACTATGGAAGAGAAAACACAATGAGTTCTCTGAGATAAATTCTTTGCTAACAATAGCTCTGATTCATGTTGCTTTATGGCCTTTCAAGCCAGATTTTACAGATAACTCTGTACGTGTTATATGCTTTTAAAACAATTTCTTTTTACCATGTTAATGCCATTAATTAACATTATTATTAGCAGAATTATGGTTTTATAATTATATCAGTTTTGCTTATCAACAATTTACCATCAACATCTTCAGTCTTCCTTGCAGCTCCAAGAAGTCTCCCTTTTTCATATGAAGCATTTTCTTCCTCCAGAAGTAATTTTATTGAGGTAAACTCTGGGTTATCTAGCCCAACCAACCTAACTTATATTTGATGTGCACATACTTTTCACATAAGTAATCATACACTTTCACAGAGTTTATCTTCTGCAACAGGTCATTGTACAGAACAGAACCATCTGTAGCTATCTTTAATAACAACATACATAAAGGGGGAAATTCTAAATTCGCTTCACGCTGCCAGACTTGTGCCTGTGATACTGGGTATTATAAGACGGAGGCAGCAGTTTGCAGGCCCAGCAGCACTTAGGAGCAGTGCTTCTAGCGGTGCAGAGCACTGGAGGAAGCAGATGCGTAACATACATGCCCTGCTCAGCCTGTTCATTTAACGTAGTGCAACTGGCAATTGTGAAACTCTTTATTGTAGACTGAGCTGGAAAACGCTGCCAGGGCCAATGTATATACGTATGATATTACACACATGAGAAAACCTCAGCATTCCAGTTCAGACTCTTCCCACACTGCCCAGGTACCAAGAGTCTGTCTGTTGCCCTCCAACATAGATTCTGTGTTGATAGGTTCTGTGTTATTAGTTCATATCGATTCCCTAAATGTTCTCTGAAAAATGTTTTCTGCATATGTAGAAAAAGAGAGGGTGGGTATATATACGTACCTGTGCAGTGTACAGGCGCTGAAGAAACTATTAGCTACACTACCAATGATAATTACTGTCCAAATACACAAGGAGGCTGTTGCTGTTGTGAAAGTCTGACAACATGAGCTATCACTGCACAAGGCAAGTATTTGCCTATTTAAATTAAAATACACACGCATTCCTATATACACTATATGTTTATACACATGCTAGATAACCACCTTTGCACGGCTTTCTCCACAGTTAGACCATTCTCTGGTTATGTGAGCCACAGCAGCTCTGTCTTTCAGACTGCTGCGGTGAGAGCTTGCTCTTTCTAAGCAGTGCCGTGCAGTGAGTCTATGCCAGTCGGCACTCCTCCCACTTGCATCCGCCGTCACTTCGTGCTTCCACCCTCCTTCTGTGTCTTTTACTGCTGCTGCACCTTGCATCTACGGACACTTCCCTTTCATGTACTGTCATCCTCACCTTAGAATATTTCGCTTTGTTGTTTCTACATTTCAAGCTTGCAGCTCTGCCCACTTGCTTTGTTTAATTGGCTCTAAAAACCATTTTCACAATGAAGAAATTAATTATTTTGATCAATTTCCAAAATCTTCTATAGGAAATGCATAATGCATAAGTTTGCTTTACAATTTGCTTATGGAACAGAGATAAAGAAGCTCCGTAGGGTAGCACTG
>NW_010427477.1:0-6246 GCF_000710305.1 Buceros rhinoceros silvestris | reverse complement strand
AAACTGTTTCAAAAGGAAGAGTCCTTAATATCTGTCTCTGCTACAGCTGTTGCCATACATTACCCACTGCCTATGGAATAGAAAATAACTGAGCTGTCCTAGAAGCATAGACTAGAGTCTTCCACACCCACCATGGAAGTGGCCTAACTAACTACACTGCAAAACCATAGGTTACTCTTACTTCTACTCCCGAGCCCATTGAAGCTTTAAATCTTCTCTATAATCTCTTACATCTTCCTGGGCAGATCTTGAAAGTACTAACCCTCCCCAGCAGTCTATATACTAGGAACTTTCCGGGTCAAACTGAGCTTGCACGAGCAGAAAAAATGAAATGTCCTCTTGAAAAGGAGCTGAGGAGGGGGTTAGAGGAATCACCACCTACTTCTCCTCTGGTTCCCTTTTGAAAGAAAACAGATTCCTGTTCTGTTTTTCTGTGAAGAAGATTAAGTGCCTACCTTCACGGCTAAAAATCATGCGTGGAGAGAAATGTACCTAAGCCTCTGAGAGGGTGGGGATTTAAAATATGAGAAATTCCTCAGGGCTTTGCTCTTGCCCCCTCAGCTAGCTCGCTGCTTAGGGCTGTGCATACCATTATGAATCACACAATCTTTCTTTTACGTTGTACAGGAAACTCCAGCTCAAAGCTACAGATTCTGCCATGAGTATCCAAACATTAAGTAGCATTGAAGTCCTGGTTTGACCAAAGCTTAGGTGTCTATAACTTACAAATAACACTTATTTACTTCTTCTACACATGTAACACTGTATGCTTTTGATCATCCAGACACATGGAATGTTTCAGCACCTAGAACGGATCATGACATATGTGCAAGTATGCACAAACCAGAATTGTCAGGCAACATACTGATGTATTTTATTGAAATCCTTAATGTACCAAAGGGCACCAAACTTAGGAGGTGCTGACACCATTGCTGTGCACCTTACCTCACTGCTCTTGTGCCTTACTGTCCTATGTAGGACGTATCGTAAGTCATGCCTCAATATGTTCCGTGTTTCGTGGCCTTGCTATAGCTCTGAATTTCTCTTCTTCTCATGCACTGCTCTCCTCATCACAGCCTGGCTAGTGCCATCTGCATGATTCCACTGCTGTAGCAGCGGATGGGGGAAAGGAGCAGAGCAGATCTGCTGGATGAATAGGGATGGCTGGAAGTTGTAGGTACTGCGAGAAGAGCACATTGTACAGGGAGTGGAGGGAAGAGGAAGGTTTCAAAGTTTCTGGCATCCTTAGGCTGCAGCTTGTGTTATGATTTAGAGGTCTCTTTCTCCTCTTCATAGCCAGATGCACCATCAGCTCCATAGCAAGACAGAGTGAGATGATAACTCTCCCCCTTCCCCTTCCACAGCCCCTCAAAACCCTAGAGGAGCATTGCCCCAAGGCCTTAATAGATTCTCTAAATGTTTTGCTTTCATTATATCAGCATCATGATACCATTCAAATGGTATCACCAGTTCTGTGTGCAAACAGGCTCTGCCATCCCCTGATTTAGCATTTATCTGTCAAGTAGCCTGGCTTTATGCAAAAATTTGAGTCACTGAAGCTTAATGAAAACCTGGTCCTAAAGCTAAAGACAATAAAGCAGTCATCTGATAGAAATACAAACAGGATATATTTTAAGAGGATACCTATATATACAAATGGCAGAAATACTTAGACAAAATTCAGCTGTCATAAAGTCATTGCTCAAAACGATATGTATCATTTAGATTTCTGAAGGTATTACTCCTTTCAAACACATCATTTAAATAAAGACACACAGAGTAAAGTAATACTAAAATAAGAGTTGCACTTTGTTCCTGGGGCAACAAATATGAGGACCAAATGAAAAAAATAAGCAAAACTCAGAACTGTGACCCGGAAAGATCATATAAATGGGATTTTTCTCTGTCATCTCTTCATGCTTTTTATTATTCTTGACACTGTATAATGTTAAGTTATAAATAGAAAGCATTTTGAAAATGTCATAATATCCTGAGTCTAATAAAAGAATTCCAGAGCTAGAAAATATGTTTAAGAAATAACGCTTACATGGCAAACTCAAGATGAAGAATTAAACTGAGCTTCACCGCAATGGAAATTAACTCTTACGAAAAATGTGAAGTGTGAGCTCAGACTGGAAGTTACAATTGAAATGTAAATGTTCCTTATGGAAAGCAAGAGCTGCATTAATAACGGCAACAGCAAAAGCTGAAGACTTGTGGCATTACTGTACGGAGCCGTGATGCTTTTTCACCCTTTTCAAGTAGATCTAATTCAGATCATGTCCCCCAGCTAATACAAATGTTCAAAGTCCTTGTACTTGATCCACCAGCAGAGCATGAGTTTGTTTTAGAATATTCTAGCTGAATTGATTTCTTTTTCTCTCTTCTTTCTACCCCATATAAATTCTTGCAATCTATTTTTAAGTGTCCTCTGCCTAAGCACTGCACAGGTAAAAGGATTGCTATGCTGAATACATGACAAGCTTCCCAGATTCCCATAAATTAAATCAGAATGGTTGCCAAAGATCAAAATGAATTCTTTTTTTTCATTCTTGGACCTAAAGCAAGGAACAATTTCTGCTTTAACTTGAACAGATACTTTTTCTAACTATATCAATAACTACAGATTCACTCCAGACTATGTGGAACAGAATTTGGCCTCTAGAATGTGCCTCGGGGTATTTCATGGGCTCTGCATCACCCCTCCAGGAGGCTCTGGAGGTGGTCACCACTTCTCCAGAGCCTGGGGATGGGCAAAGAGAGTTATAAACCCAAGGGAATCTCAGATCAAAGGCTCTCTTTACAGTTAATGGGAAAATAGGTGGTCCTCTAGAAATGGATTCAGAGCACCTGCATTACACTCTTCCTCTTAATATTCTTTCAAAAGAATTCCACTGGCAATAATTTTGTTAAGTTCTAACAACTCCTGAAGAATAACTGAAGTTTTGTTAATAATAAAATCATGGCAATAATTCTGGTAAAAATTTCAATGAGTGATCTGTGAGATCAGTAAAAATTAGACTCTTAGCAGAGTAAATAAAATGATTTGGAAGTAATTCAGAAATTAATACATGAAGCAGAAAAAAAATGACGTATAGATAAGGCAATTTCTGTGGAGCTTTGCCCAAAATGACATTTCTTCCCATTATACCATCCCATTCGAACAGTCCCTGGTTTAGAGAAACAAGGTAACAAGTGAAAGCACAATGAAAAATCACAGAATCACACAGAATCGCAGAATGGTAGGGGTCAGAAGGGACCTCTGGGGATCATCGAGCCCAACCCCGCTGCTAAAGCTGGTTCGTCTACCGCAGGTTGCACAAGATTACATCCAGATGGGTTTTGAAAGTCTCCAGAGAAGAAGACTCCGTAACTTCTTGGGCAGCCTGTTCCACCACCCTCAAAGTAAAGAAGTTTCTCCTCATGTTCAGGTGGAACTTCCTGTGTTCCAGTTTGTGCCTGTTGCTCCTTGTCCTGTCTCTGGGCACTACTGAAAAGAGCCTGGCGCCATCCTCCTGACACCCACCCTTTCGATATTTATAAGCATTGATAAGGTCCCCTCTCACTCTTCTCCAGGCTAAAGAACACCAGGTCTCTCAGCCTTTCCTCATAAGAGAAAAGGGACCCCAGTTTCCTCATCATCTTTGTGGACCTCCAGTAGTTCCTTGTCTCTCTTGAACTGAGGAGCCCAGAACTGGACACAGTACTCCACATGTGGCCTCACTGGGGTAAAGCAGAGAGGGAGAAGAATGTCCCTTGGCCTGATGGTCTTCTTACTGCAGCCCTGGCCTTCTTGGCCACTAGAGCACACTGCTGACTCATGGTTAACTTGTTTTCCACCAGGACTCTCAGGCCTTGCTCTGCAAAGCTGTTTCCAGCAGGTCAACACCCAGCCCGTATACAGTACTCCACATGTGGCCTCACTGGGGTAAAGCAGAGAGGGAGAAGAATGTCCCTTGGCCTGATGGTCTTCTTACTGCAGCCCTGGCCTTCTTGGCCACTAGAGCACACTGCTGACTCATGGTTAACTTGTTTTCCACCAGGACTCTCAGGCCTTGCTCTGCAAAGCTGTTTCCAGCAGGTCAACACCCAGCCCGTATTGGTGCACAGGGTTGTTCCTCCCCAGGTGCAGAACCCTCCATGTGCCCTTGCTGAACCTCATTAGGTTCTTCTCCGCCCAACTCTCCAGCCTGTCCAGGTCCCGCTGAACGGCAGCACAGCCTTCTGGTGCATCAGCCACTCCCCCCAGTCGTGTGTCATTAGCAAACCTGCTGAGGGTACACTGCATCCCTTCATCCAGGTCACTGAGGAGTATGTTGAACAAGACTGGACACGGTACCGACCCCTGGGGAACACCACTAGCTGCAGGCCTCCCACTAGACTCTGTGCAACCAATCACAACCCTCTGAGCTCTGCCATTCAGCCAATTCCCATCCAACTCATCCAACCCACACTTCCTAAGTTTCCCTATGAGGAAAAATAACTCTCTAGAAACTTAACTTCTTGGTTTACAATGAAGTGAGACTAAGACATTGAGTAATTAAAGGTGACTGGTCAAAAAAGAAAATAGTAAAAAAATAGTAACTAGAATCAAAGTAATCTCACAGTCAAAGCTGCAGAAGGGCGAGAATTGTCATGCTTTCACTGCCCCATCACGGAATTAACATCCATACTAACAAGCAAGACAACGGGGGTCTGTTGGTGTATTTTTCTAGCAGAAATTGGAACTACGAAAATATGCTACTTTCCCTGGGAAACTTAGCGGCCGAAACCCAGCTGCAGTGTTATCGTGTGGGAAATTATCTCTCTACTGGCCTTGTTTGTTAATTCTACCCAAAACACTCACCACATGGGATATAATCCCTCTTAACCAATTATAGTGCTTTAAGAGCTGTGTGCTGTCTGTGTAACAGAGACACTATCCAATCACCATGTAGTTAGTCGAGTGGACAAGAGTCTCTAAATTGGGATGTAATGTAAACAATAAACGAGTCACGCTACACACCACATTGGCATTCGAGCGTTTCGTTCCAGCTCCAGCTACGAGCTCCGTTTCATGTCGCAACAGGGTCTTAAAAACTCTACAGCTAAACACACAGATCTTTTTTTTTCACATGATCCAAGCAAAAATATTTGGCTGTAATTGCATGACTGGAGACATAACACCCTTTCAAGTTTAAGATTTACCTGTCTACTTAAAAGGTGTCTTCTAAGATAGTTCATTTTTCTTCCAAATGCGGCTTATCTGTCCTAGGTGCACACAAATGCTCCTCATATCTGTTTTGTCACTTGATAGAAAAACAGAAAATTGTCCATCCCTTCTATCAAGAAAACGATAATAAATATTATTGCAATTTAACTCTAAAATGTAGTGATGAACCTTTTATTTGCTTCAATAAATAAAAATTTGAAGTGAGCCTGAGCTCAGCAATTTCTGAGTTTCTGAAAAGGATGCAAGTCTTTCCTTTTCACTTCCAAGCTGTGAATTATGGACCATCTAATTTCTGGCAGCAACTGAAGGTCTTAAATTATAAACGGTGAATTATCTTGTTGCTTTTATTACACACAAAAAAAAAAAAAAGAAAAAGACTATAGGCGGCTTTTGGAGATAATAAAAAAATTAACATAATCAGTAAGAAGTCTATATAAATTGACATTAATTTTTTGTTTTCTCCCTTTGCTTTTAAAGGGAAATTGCCTGGACTTGATTACCTTAATACAGTTTCAGAATAGACGGTCATGTTGGACTTGCCTCCATACATACACACCAAACTTTTACATTAACACTAACTGCAGGCATCAGAAGTTATGGGAAAGTTGTGTGTAGCTACCCACGGAGAAGGTGAATTCCCACAACCCCAAAATACTTAAATGCATACAAAGGTCACTGTTAATTTTTTAGAAAAAAATAGATAAATGTCCTGTTATGATTCATGTATATTTCTGAATGCTTTGACTGCACCCGAAGTGACATTCCTCTTTTGAAGAGGTTTAGCATCTGTAACAAGCAATATTTATAACAAGGAAAAGTAGGTCTTGAGAAAATCAAGCTGACATTTAGAGAACTACATTTGGTGCAACTCAAATTTACTGCAGCTGCGGCATAAATAATCTGAGCACTGCCAAAGATGAGCTACTTATGTCTGTATACACACAGAACAATTTAAACTTCTTCACATTTAATTTCAAATAAAGGATAGTTTTAAGGCTGATCAAGTGTGGCAAAGCCATGAGATCTGAAGGAAC
>NW_010427476.1:28912-52674 GCF_000710305.1 Buceros rhinoceros silvestris | reverse complement strand
CAGGACCCAATGGTAATTCTGATTACCCCTCTCATCCAGTTTAAAAGAAACTTTAGCTTTTCTTCTTTGTGCAACTGTATCTGCTTCATCTCTTCTGCTAGTAGTTTTCAGGTATACATTGAATGCCAATTCTGATTCAGAAAACAGATCTGAATTATGTAATTACTTTTTCACTGCTCATTAAAGTAACTATAGAATAAAATTTGTTCTTTTATGAAATACTTTATTGTAATTAAATCACAGCATTTACTTGACATGAAAACAACAACTAAGTCCTACATTTCAGATGATTTATTAATATTAGCAGAATCAAATCCCCAAGTACAATCCTGGCATTTTACCCATGGTCACGTTAATAGCTGCACTACATCTATACACACTTTCAGAGATTGTTCCCTGTTCATCCAGTAAAAGTGGGAGCCTTTAGCAGGCTGTTTGTAAGGTTCAAAGTATCTCTGACAAAGGAGGAGAGAAATTAATAGAACAATCTATTGCTGAACTACACAGTATATCAATTCCAATACTGATGTAGCTAACTGGTTCTTGTATGACTTACTCTGTTCAAAGCTACGCTGACATACAGTTTCTATGCTGTGGAATATAAGCAGCATAACTTTTTCAAATTAAAGGCTTAGATAACTCTTATATCAGGTACCATAGTTTCCATAAAAAGGTGCCCAAGAAAGGGGCAATTATTTCTGCCAAGAGTTAACCCAAAACCCTATTTCATACAATACGTATTTTTTAAAAAGTGGTCTTAAGTCACTATTGCCTAAAAGGAAATGCATTTTTCCCCATCATGCTTAAAGATCACTTAAAAATCACGAGTTTGTTTATAACCAAATTCACACCCTATTTTGGCAGGTGCTGCTACCTACATAATCTCTTTTCTTCTCTAAGCCACTTGCCTTATCTGTTGGAACTACAAGTGTTTAAAGGAATTGCTTTGAGGGCTAGTCACAATACTGTTTTGACAGGCTACCTCATACTGAAAACCACAGAGCCTTGTCTCTCCCAAAGTTCATAATACAAGAAAATAAGTGTTTGGGTTGTGGGATTTTTGCTTTGGTTTGGTGGTTGTTGTTGTTATTGTTGAAGATCAACAAGCAGTTGGTTTAATTACTAGGTTATGCACCGTAATCAACATCCATGTCTTCTGAATATGTCCCTGCTGCAAGACTCAGTCTCCATCTACCTTGATAATTTTTCAAGCAATCAGGTGATTCACATGTTTGGGTTTTCATTGCCCACAACATGAGGTGAAGAGGAAAGGGTTTACGAACGAGGGGATTAGCTCACATAGGGCAGCTTCCTTAACATCTAAACAGAAAAAAGTTTTCCCTAAGCCTCCCCCTTATTGCTGAAATGGGCTTCCTAAAATTGTCTTTTGGTCCAGTGCTCTAGTATCTCCCTGTCCCACCACACAGAAACATCTGCATATTCCTTAAATATGGCACAATATGTGCAGTACCACACGGTACCTGCCAGGAGACAATACCAGTGGGTCTCCAGCTGCTTCCAGCCAAAAACCAACCAACAAAGCCAATAATTTCATCACTAACAAGTTAAAATTTAATTGACCAGAAATGGAGGAAGTTAAACAGATATAAACTATATCATTTGCATATATCCCAGTGTTTTCTCTGGTAAACCTTAACTGAAACTATATATAACTTTAACTATTTATAGTTAAATGTGTGTATATATATATACACACACACAGTTACTTTTATAACATGATGTGGATAAGGTCCAACTAATATTCCTAAAATAGCATTTACATTTTTGATTACTTTTATATTAGACGTGCCATCACGATGTGTGATGAAAAACCACCTCAAAGTCAGCTGCTTTTCAGCAAAATTATAACACCCAATTATTAACAGACAGGGACTATCCTATTTCCTGCATCTTCCAATAGCCTTTTGAAACCATTTCTCTGCTTAATGTCCTATAAATTTTTGTCAGAAACATTCTTCAGTGTCTGTGATAGGAAAACTGTGCTGAAAATCAATAGTCTGCATACTTCTCTGCCTGCAATACGCTATATATCATAATCCTGTTTTATAAGAGTCTAAAATGAGCTAAAACAGATTCGATTTTAAGATTCAGATTTCAGACTAATAGGTTTTAATTTAAGAAAATATCTGTCACTGTGAATAGGCAAACAAATGGATTAGATTCTCCAGTTTTATTCCTTAGGCCATAAGTGTTAATCTCTCAGCAGAACCAACGTAATATACCACTATAGATTATCAAAAGTGACTACTTGCTGCCGTGAATTATTCATTTGAAAGGTTATGCACCAGTGATAATATAAATTATATTTGAAAAATAGTCATATAACATTTTAATAAGCTTAAAAAAATAATTTCTTTCCCAATGTTTAAACTAAAAATAATATTTAGTGTCTCAGAAGGAATTATGGATTTATTGGATGTGTTCAGAAGTCCTGCCATAAGGTATCTGAGACTTAGGGGGAACCGATCATCTAAATCTCTTTAAGATGTACTTGCTCCATAAATTAAAGATAATGCATGTACATTTCTCTCAAAGGCCTCTAACCAAATTACTCTTATGCATATAAAGAGCTGGTGACTGTTTACAATTTATGATAAAATGCAGGAATTCCTGCCTGTGCTGCTGGAAAAAAGGATCCAAGGAGGAACTTAGCACCCAGGGCAGGCCAGCATATGCACTTGTGGTTTGCACAGCAAGGCAAGGGAAGCTCAACTTTCATGAGCAACGCCCAGTGCAGCATGTGAATTCAGTGCCACGTTGCAGTGTACCTCCTCTGCTCCTTCCAATACAGTAAACTACCTGGAAGAGAAAGGCTCTCAAGATTTGAAAAGCACAGCAAGGGTTTTCAAAACGTAGTGATTTGGGGTGTGGTTATGTATGGGGAAAAAAGTGCCTAACAGACACTGCCGAGGACTGATTTTCTGAGTATACAGGTGAAGGCCCTTCCAAAAAATATTCTTAAAGTTATTCTGAAATTGAAATCAGTGAGGTTTTCATTTGCGTATTTCATTTGTGGATCACCTGTGTAACTCCTGGTGTTCACTCCTCTTTCCTCCCATGGTTGTCCACTGTAGGATGTGACAGGTTGGCGCTTCCTTTTTCCTCCTTCCGCTTTTCATCGATCTTCCGTGCAACGTCTCAGCCACTCCTCCTCCCTATCCTTTCTCAGTGAGTTCACCTGTCCTCAGCTGCCAGCACCATTTCAACACTGATGAATCACCAGACTTCACTTGCCTCTTTCATTTCCCCTACGTTGCAGGCTATCTCACTTCTTTGCCTGCTTCTCAAACACACAATTTTGATGTCAAAGTCAGCCTCTTGAAAATTGAACTTCTTATCTTTTTTTTTCCTATTCTCACCCCCTTGCCATTACTGTTGACAATACCACTATCTTTCTCGATTCTCTAGATTTCAAATTTCATGGCCCATACAACCCTTTTCTCCATCATTTAATTACAGCTCAAACTGCCATCAAATCCTATCAGCACTTTTCTATGATATTTCCAATATCCACCCTGTCCTTTCCAATCCTTCCACTAATATCTTTGTCCAAGACTTCTTATGACTTGCGTCAGTTACAGCAAATTCTTCTTTAAGGTCTTATTCCCCATGCTCTAATACATGTAAAATAGAACTGCTAAAATAATTACTCTCCTTGTCTGCAGTGACTATATCACCACGGTCACCCATTAAAAAAAAGTTAAATAAAGTTACCCATTACTTTCTGTATTAAGCTCAAGGTCCTGACTATTACTTCCAAAGTCCTGTACATCTCCACTCTTAAGTTTGTTTTTTTTCTACAATTTCCTTTTCTGCTCCTTTCTGTTTCCTACAAACTGACTGACTGCTCCTTTATTGTTTTTCTCTTTCTCACAAAGTATCAAACACGCCACCACAATGCTGAATATACAAAATATCTTTGTTTCTTCTGTTCCAAAACAACTCTCTGTCACACTTACTCAGGTATCTCTTAAAATTCTCTGCTTCCTTTCACCCACAGTTAACCAGTGGAACATAATCCTTGCCTTTATTTTGAAAACGGAAGTAAGCATCATAACTCAGCTACTCCTTATTCTGTCCAAAGCAGTTTTGCTACTCCTGCCTGGAGGTTTTTTCTTTTAAACTAGTACAAGGAAATCATTCCACAGGAGTGACAACTTCAAAGATTTCAAAAAACCCAAGCAAACAAACACAACCCTCCCCCCCTTCCCCCAACCCCTCTCCTCCTAAACAGGAATAATCAGTTTAATTCACTGTGTATTTCATTGCAAATCAATGCTTACTAACAATTAAAAATCAATCTTTCATTAGAAAAAATCATGAAACAGCAACACGCAAAGGAAAATTTAAACCAATTATGCAAACAGAGGCTACTTTTAAGCTATTCTTTAAATCAAGATTAATTAATTAAATTAATCCGCTCCAGCCCAATGTAACACCATAGTACATTACATTACTTACACAGCAATGCCTACATTCCAAGTCCTTTATAAGAAGTTGCACACACAATGTGATCTGGAGGAAAGCTAAAGTAATTTTATTCCCATCAAACACATGGATAAGCTGAGACAGAGAGATCAGTCAGTGCATCAGAGGCGTATCTCAAGCCTTGAACTATGATCTGCTGCTCACACAGGTCTGCCTTCCCTGAAGAACAAGGGTGACAGTCATCAGCCGAGACCCGCTGAAGATTGTGTCTTTTATCTGCTCCTATGGACATTGGTACTGAGCTGACAATTAATAACATAAAATCTGAACAAAGTACAGGAGCAGGCCAACTTCAGAATCATATAATCACCATCTTCCAGATAAATTATTTGAGCATGGGTATACAATAGTTCCTGAAATAGCTATAGTGACTTCACAGTCTACCACCCACAAGCCACTTGACATGACCCCTACAGAAGAGACATTATAACAGACTATATCATTCACGTGAAATCACCCTGCAGTGGTAATACAAAGTTAGCTCCACAGAAAAAGAGTCGGAATCATCCCACGACCTGTTAGAGAAGTTCAGCTTGGGGAAAGGAGCAGTTTCTTAAGTTTCACCAGCAGCTCTCCACAGGAAAGCTAAGGGATCTCTAGCTACACTTCTGATTCTTGTCACACCCCAAGGGCAAAAGATTTTCTGGAAAGAAGCTCAGTAAGTATTATTATAATCTATTTTACAAATTCAGCAGCGTTTTCAAACTCCTGATCAACTCAGACTATACTGGAAGCCACTATTTTTAGAGTAGTACAACAAGCAAAACATTCTCAAAAACGAAAGACATTTCCCCCCAAAAAACGCAACACCAGGATTCTCTAAGACGATAGCAAAGATTTAGATATAAATATCAGTATACCGTTCAGAAAGACTTTTTGCACCACAAATACAAGTAAAGCAATAAAACTTAAAGTGTGCTGCCCTTCAATTAAGTATTTTACTATTTCATATACACAACCCCAAATTTTAATATTACAAACATTTAATTCAAAGATTTTTCTAGCTATGAATACTACTGAGCACTAAAGCAAGAAGAAAAACAGATCTAAAATAAAAGTGCAGTGAGGTGATTATGGTGGTTATGAATCAGCCCTCCATTATTGAGCCACTTTAGCAGCATGTAATAGATTCTGATTAAGCTCTTTATGCTGAATTACAATGTACTATTAGAAGACTATTCAATTAATATTTTTCAAGGCCCAGAAGCTAATTTTCCCAGCATCCACTAATTTTTACCAAGGTCTGATCAGACCTTACTACAGGCTGCTCTGCTGGAAGCAATGAGCCAGCTCCAGCTTTACCAGACCAACTAATAAACACTTCAAGCTGCCATCAAAGTTCAGAGCAATGTCACCGAGTGGAAGCATCTCCCCATGTCACAGTTAAGAATTATGGACATCACATGCTTGTGACAGAGTCAGTTTCTGGACTGGAGTTTGCCATTTCAGAAGCACTGTATTACTGCAAAGCTATTGCCGTTGCAAACATTCAGAAGCTCAGACAAGAACAACTCGAGCAAGTTTCCAAATCAGTTTACATGGCGCTCCTGGCAATGGGAAGTGATAGTCAGAGCATACTGTTGCTCCTTTACGGCACAATACATTTTGAAACACTACGATCATTCAGGTTCCCACTTGGAGGAGATATAAGATACACACAGTATTGTCTCATGTAATCCACAAAATACAAGCAGGGTTAACCGCATTTCCTAGAAAAGGCAAGAGCTGCAAGAAAATGGCACTCCAGCAGCTCCACCTACAGAAAGCCTGGGCAGGAAATGACTGTGTCTACCTTAGAGACAGCAAATAGCTGTCTCTGACCTAAGGGTTGCGCTAACAACTTGGAGAAAAAACAAAAAGGTTTATTTTATGACACTCCTAACCAAGAAGATACCTTACTATAACATTACAGCTTAATTTTACCTAAATGTTTTCATCCTAGTAAACATTATTAATTAAATAACTACATGAGGCATTCATAAAAATAAGCACATTTTCTCCTGAATGCTTTAAATAGTAGGTTTTGATATAGAGAATCATGTAGCCAAGACAGTACAAACTCAGCATTCAAAAATGGGATTTTTTTCAAGTTCCCAGATGTACTTTTTCAGTCTGCAATATTTTGCATGCCGCTGAGCCTACATGGAACCAAAATCCAAATTTAATTCAAATGTTTGCACACTGAATGCAATGTAGACACAGTCCACCTGAATCAAGAGGTCTCTCAGATTAATATACAAAGCAGTGCACAGTCATATGCCAATTCATATAAGCCTGATCACAAAATCCCCTTAGCCTTGTAATAGAAGGGATTCCTCAAGCAGGTTTGTCTACATAGATTACCCATAATCATCTCTGAAAATGTACTGAGAAGAGTTTACTTTTCCAATCCACTCAACTGTCACCTATTTTGGAGAATGTTGTAGTCATTCTTTATGACTTCTACTAAATAGAGCATTTGGAGGCAGCTTCTTCAATGGCATCGTTTAACTTCACTACTAGCTGTTCTTCATCTTCTCTCTGAAAAATTTCATTTTAACTTCTAGTACTTACCAGTAATTGGTAAAATATGCTTCAGCATCTCCTTTGTTTTATAGCATTTTCTATTCTGTGCTTTTGTTTCACATAGAGCAATAAGTAGCGGGTGTATTTTCTTACAGCCCATAAATATTTACCGATTGTGAATAACAAAGAGCACTGTTTAAAAATAAATCCGCTCTCATATTTTTATATACAGCAGGAGGAAAAGGAAATTTCCTCTCTGGAGTCCATGTGTGGGAGTGAACGTCTTGGCACTGTGTGTCAAGGAACCACCTGAGACAAAGGGGCTACCTCTGTATTCTTACAGTCATCTAATTATTCATATATATATATATATATACACACATGGATGTGAGCCCATGACATCATGCACCTTTAATACATTTCCTATAAATTCAGGCAACTGGTCTTTGAATCAAGTTTTGAAATCCCACCAGCCTCGAGACAGTAGGAATTTGGAGCAGATGAGGAGGTTCTCCTGAGAATTTCTCACTATTATTTCATTATTTAAGATTTCCATTTTAAAAGAATTGGAAATAGTTAGTTTACATATTAAAACTAAATCTTTTAGTATTGGTTTGGTGTCAGAGAAACTTTGTGCATTCCAGATACTTACAGCTAAACTGTGACTGGAATATACCTTAGGTGATCTGCACTTCTGTAGCACTGTCTGAGGCGAGCTGTCTCTTCAAGGAGGGAGGGTTTCTAGATTTGTATGAGCAACCTGAGGGACACGCGAGTCAACAGGGAGCCAATTCTTCCTTTGGAGCAGTGCGATATACTCTCTGAATGTGCTGCCAGTAATGCAAACAGTTGCACTGAGGAGCAGCTGCCAGTTTCCAGGTAAACTTTGGAGTTACCCCAGTACATTTTGGTGCACTGCAACGTCGACACGTGGGGTTCATATGGGTATAAACAAACTGGTTTACAGAGAAATGTCTATAGTGAGTATACTGGAAGAATAGTGACAAGAAATTCTTTTTAAGGATTGTTTTTCACAAATCTGAATAGATGTAAATATCCTGAATCAGGTCTGCATTTTCTTCTCCCCAGCATAGAGGGTTCTCCAGGGTTTATGTGCCTCCCAGAGAAACAGTTTTATCTCCATTTACCTGAGTTATCTCATTATCACTCAGGTTTTGATCTTGCCTAGGCTTCAAACAAGCAGGTCTTTGCACCACCATCATTTTCAGTGGAAGAGCACGACTCAGAATCACCCACATAATGTCATTCAGGCTAAATCTTACTCTTCCCCCACTGTTTTTTTACACAGATGAGTAAGGATCCCACCAGTGAATGATCATGGCTCAGCTGAGCACCAAAACTGGACCAAAAAAAAATAAAATAAAAAATGTTGAGCTCTATACACTTACATATCTTTCAAGGAAAAGGAAAATTCCCTGATCTACTCCAACTGGAGTCCATGCATAGGTCACTAAGACCTGGATGTAACTGTCACAGACCTGTTGGAATGTTTACAGTAGAAAATGTTTACAGTGTTATTACTTAGTTTAGTCAAGATTCTTTTCTACACATAACTTTTAAAAGGAACAGGATAGGCTTCCAAACATAAATTAAAAGCAGTTTCACACAATGTTCCTGACCCCAAATACAGACATATTGTCCCTCCTCTGCTGCTTGGTTGAACGGCAGTGACAGAACCAGTGAAGACGGCTACACACAAAGTGCACATAAACCGCATGCCTTGGAGGACAGAGGAGTTGTGTCCTCATAAAAGGTGATCTGTAACAGGGTAGGTTTGCAGAGACATGCTTTTGGTCTGCAAAGAAAAGGATACTGAAACACTATGACCAAGCAAGATTGTCCATCTTGTTTGCAGCCCAGGCTTACGGTAGTTTAACGGTTTCTGGCAGTTCAGTTACTGACAGACATAACTCCACTGTGCCCTTGATTGTGCCCATTCCCCCTAATGGATGAACAGCTATGAGCTCACGGAAGCCTGTCTGCTAAAACATCACCAGTAAATGGCTTGCCATTGACCTTCAAAGCAGGTTTATGTACAAATATTCCTTTCAAATAAGAAACAACATATTTTTCATGTCTAAAATGCATGGTCTCAAAAAACCCACAACAAACCCCTAAGTCCATTAAACACTACATAGGGTAGGCTGCTTTGCAGATGTGTTACCTCAAGAGCAACCCTTCCTATACGGCTATTGGGTAAAATGACATGCTTGTGATTGTAAGTATAAAAATCCTACACTTAACATTGTGATGATAGCTCAAAAATTCTGTACAGACATCTTGACGTGTCCAAATACGTTTGTAGTCCAGGACAGATGAAATGTGATACGTGATTTTCTTTTTCCCCAAACAGCAAAATAGCAAGAGGGAGAAAAAGTGTTATTCACATACAGACAGTGACAGTTTCTAATTATTGATGCATCACTAAGCAAGGTTTTGCTAACAGCTAAATGAGCTATTGCACTTACAAAATGAGGGCACGTGGCATATCTGATTAGTTTTACTTATATGTCTGTGATATTATGTAATTCTAGAAGGTTGATATCTCTTTCATCTTTTGGAAAAATGTGCCACTTAAAGGAACAGTTGTATTAAATGCCGTATTGTTTTCTACCCAATTATCTTTTGTTTTCAGCGTGCAAATGGAAAAACGCTGAGTGCTCATTTTAAGTCCTATCGATCATCACAATTAATTGTGAGCTAGCTTCTGCTTGTGCTTGCCACATACAGAACATAAAAGAAATTAAATATTCCTGGCAAAAGAAAGTAGATTATTCCAAGAAACCTGCTTTTTTGCAAACTAATGAAACGATTTTTAACAATCTTTATTACAAGCATCTGTGAGCTCCCACCAGACTTGTTTCTGCTTATATTGCTCAGTTCCAAGCTAACGTCCCCTAAAGCTGTTAGGCTGAAAGCCAACAGAAGATAGATCCACAAAGAGACCTGACCCTTACCCCTACAACTAATAATGTCTCCTGGAAGTTTTAAGTTAATAGTCCATGTGACATTCTTATTAGTGAAACTTTGCCTTTTCCCTCAACCATATTTGGAGAATTCTGCTCTTCAGGCAGTGGAAGTCATGAACAGGAACCAAACACATTGATGTAAAAGAAATACACTGAAAAGTAAATTCTTGAACTACAAAGATATTTGAAGAGTCCTAAATAAATAAAGTCTAAATCTCTTTTCCTTTCTATTTTTAGTAAAAACGGTTTTACTTTCCTGCTTACCATTTCTCAGATCATTTCTGGAGAATCTGAGTGCCTATGAGTTCTGTTCTTAAGTTCGTTCTTCCCACACTTCAGAAACGTCAGAGTCTCTTTCTGTGAACTATTAGATAGCATAAGGTCTCAGCCACTGGAATACCATGACTGTTCAGGGGTTGAGATGTGGGGTTTGTTTCATCTTTATTGCTCTAAAGATTCTAGCAACAGAGGGCAGTGCTTTGACCCTTATCAAATGTCCTTGTTCTTCAGACAATTGCATGTTTCCACAACTGCAACCACATAAAATACTGGACAAAATGGCATCAATAACCTGAGTAAGTGAACTGACTGATGGAAAGTATTTGACTTTACAGGAGTTAAATTATGTGGAGCTGAGTCTCTGAACACTGGAAACGGAAGAGGAAATAAAATCAAGGAAACCACAAAGGTCAAGACTTCTAGAGCAGGAATCTTCAAACTAGGCTTCCTAGTCCATATTAAATACTTAAGCAAATAGTAGTTGGCTGTTCTGCAACAACTTTGACCTATACTTAAAATGAATCTAATTATAAGTTACGGGTTGTTCTGTTGGTTAATAGCCAAATTCAGAACAGAATGCAGTCTGGTAACTCAGAGGCCAATGCCCTGTCTGTGAAAAAGCACTGTTTGACAAGGAATCACTTAATGCATGACTGAAAGTTCCTCTCATGGGAGAAGAGAGGTTAAAAAAAGTGAGAAGAATTCAGCAGAAGAAGGAGCTGAAAACATTGGCTGCCTGAGCCAACCAGCCAACCTGATATGACAACAATTTCAAGGAGTGGATCAATTTCTAACACAAAGCATTATTTGTAGGTAAGATCTCTCCTCTGAATACCATCCAAGAAGATCTGCAAGAATACAGACACAAACTCCTTGCCACAGTGGGAGCAATAAAAGTACTAACCAGCATGGTCTTCTCTGGAGCCGTTATTCGTACCATGCTGCAGTTCAGACCGCCTTGCACATGACAGAGCAAGAGGCTATTTGTCAAGAGCCTGGAAATTATGATTCTTTGAGTTACCGCATTTTCATTATATAAAGAATAATGTGAATTAGTGCCAACAAGTCTATCACCATAGATTTCAAATTATGGGATAACACAATGTTGTGCAAATACCTGGTGAGCTCTACCCATATGTTATTACAGTGCTTCCTGATAAAGAAATATGGGTATTAATTGAAGGAAATTTTATGAATTTAACCCAAAAGGTATTTTCCAATCAGTCACATGGACAACTACACTTCACAGCAGAAAAAGCTAAAAAGTACACCTTCATTCCCAAATTACTTTGTTTGCTGGAATTTGAGGAGTGCAAGTTTTAGGAAAAAGGGCAGAGAGAATCTATGAGGCTATATACCTGAATAAAATCCAGAATCAAGCTTACCTTAAGGGATAATTTATCTTCTAGTATTGTTTTGGGTTTTTTTTCAAAAAGGCTGTTAGCCCACACTAAAGGATTAATGGATATATATAAAACAACAGCTAAAAAAGATTTTACAGAAGGCAGTAACATTACCATCTGAGTCACTGGGGTGTATGTAACACTTTTAAAACAAACAAAACTACTAAAGAAAAAATCTCGGACATAATGAAGTAGAATTTATTCTCATAATGATAAAATTCTGAAAGGTATGGATGGCAATTAGGCACCTATGTCACCAAGAGGTTTTCAAATTTCTCCTTCCAATGAAGTTGAGATCACCCCAAGGAAAAAAAAAAAGACACGCTACTTCATTTTTGCTACAACCTTATAAGCATAGAAGACCACAGATGAAAACCATCTGATAAAACAATGGGAAGATGGAAGGAACGTTAAGTTTGAAAGTTTATTCTCTGCCCTTACAGTAAAAAGCAAGTGCTTTGTGCAGAACAGTTTGGTATATACAAAGTAATTTCTGGATAGCTGCCAGTGCTAAGGTTAAAATGCAACATTACAAGGCTTCCATGATGACAGCCTACTGGGAGACATTTGTTGAAAATTGCTTTGGCTATCATTCAGTCAGCAGAAAGAAAAAAAAAAAAAGGAGGAAGAAAAAGCTCCTTGTAGTACTAGTTACGTTAGAGCTGTGTTGAGTCTGTATCTATAAATGATTCAGATTGTAAGCTTATAAAGCCCCCATACAGGTGCAATCAACATAAAAGCCTAGCATTTCTCTTCCTTTCTTTTATATTGCAAAGTTCTATGTATTTTCACCATATGCTGTTCCAGTAAGTGTGTGTAATTATAAAGGAGTATGACCTAAGATTTATACTCAAGTTTCAAAAATTAAATTAAATTTTTTTTTTTTTGACAACAGGCAATAAAGCTTTCACCAGTTACACTGTGAACAAGTAGAAGCCTTAAATCTTGCAACATCACATAAAACAACATGTTTTAACTATACTCTTTTACTCTGTGGGAAATGACAACTTAGGCGGTGCGAGTACTAAATTGTAGTATTTTAACTGCACTATATATGTCTGCCTTTCGAAGTCCGCTAAACACATGAAAGTCTTCTACAATAGATTGAAAGAAGTGAGAATAAAGAACTAAACCTCAAATTTTCCAAAAGGTCCATACAGACTGTCATTCAACTCTCATTTAAATTAATGGGATTCAATCTGCTACTTCCCAGAATACTGCTTCAAAAACACAGGGCCAAGTGGTCAGAAGGGTTCTTTCAACATGGTTAACAAATTAATATTCATATTCTACAACAGCTTTTATCTCCATGTTATCTGTTACAAAGAGAAATTAGAATTTTGATCTGTGTTTCGGTATCGCTAAGAGATTCAAGAAAATACCATTTGTGGTTTCCTTTTTTAAGAATTAACCAATATCTGCAAGTGAGACGGGATTTGAAGTGATTCTACCCTGTAATCAATGAGCAAGTATTTATGCATATGCAAAATGTGGTTCATTCTACAGCTTCTATTATCTTTCTGCACCAGTTCTAAGGCAAAAGCACATATTTTTGCAACAATTTCAATAAACCATTTGTTCACTTATCAACAGCCTGTGAAAAGCCTCCACGGTTGGGTGTCATCACTAGCGACTCAGAGTGTGTGTTGGTGGGGTTTGGGGTTTTTAAATTAATTTCCTCTTTCACAAGTATTACTACTTTTCCTAGAAAAATTAACATAGACAATCTAATGATGAATTCCTAAATCCACAGAGAATTCATAGCTCTGTCCCTAGTCATCCTCTTTTAAAGGATTATTTAGAAAGTTTCTCTCCAAGACTTCACCTCTTTGTGACGACTACATAAGTGTTCAGTGAAACTCATATAAAGCCAACAGAAAAAATGATTTACTCTAGTACTTCAAGCATAAATTGGTCTCTGATCCTTAAGCCAAATTATTCTTGTGTACATCGTATTTTAGATAAAGGGAAAGACAAAAATGATTGTCTGTTGCTCTCAAGTTAATGTCCGCTCACATGGTTAAGAGAGTTTTAGGCTCCGTGGTAGCACATTGTATAAATCTCCTGTAAGATATAGGAACTTCTGATACTGTTTTTACACCACTGGTACAAACTATACTTGGAGATTAAAACTAAGTTTTCTTTTTTCATACTTCTGGGAAACAAATGGTAAAACAGTTTGGTGGAATAACTGCAATTTGAAAATAATTCTTTTTCACAAGACTTACAGTAATTACCCTCCTACTGGGACCTGACATTGTTATGCACCATACTTTTTGCATCCATAATTATGGGGGGAAAAAAAAAAAGCTTCTCCAATTCCAGAAGTGTTGCTATGGTTTATATTTGAGTTCAATTCATATTCATTAGGAAGTGTTTCTATTCCCAGTTAGTTTGTATACTAAAGACCAAATTCAACATACCACTAATGGCTAAGAATTCGGTGGTGTTTTATTTACTTTTACACAGTGATGTTGATCCTAAATTTGACCTCTCCTATCATACCAATCAGCCAGTGACTGCCAGTCTTTTTTAGTTCCCTAAAAGCCATGAAAAAACTTCAGATGTCAAATCTGTGCCATCATCCACAAACTGACTAGAGATGGATACAGAGATGGAGGAAGAAATGCTACACAATACTGACAAATTAAATCAAAGGGGAAAAAAGAACTCTAACATTTTACATAGAAAAGAAAATCCTAAAATTAGTTTTGTACAAATAAACCCTGACTTGACAAGAAGATAGACAAATCCAGTCATAGTGGGTGACATGCAGCCATGGCATTCCAGATAAAAAGTCAATTTAAAGAGAAGTGGAGAAATTTTCTCTTTTCAGGTGAACATCAAACAAATACAAGTGAGAACAACCTCCTGGGCCTTTGCAAGAATTGTTCGTATTGCTCTGTGTTAACTACTCTGCGTGGGTATTATCATCTCCTTCCACACGGCAAGGTGCTTTCCCAAAATATATATTCCAGCTGGGTAACCTGACTTGGATAATACTAGTAATACAAAAACCCAAAGAAAGTTATCAGATACAAACAACTTTCGAGTTAGTTTGGATAGGTTTGGTTTTTTGGTTTTGGGGTTTTTTTTTAATCTTAGAAGGCATACTGAGAAAGAAAAATGTGAAGGAAGGTGAAGGGTAAGTAATGGGCAAAAAGAGGATTGTGGTATCAGGGAATTGCAAAAAGGAAGGGGGACAACAACTGGTATCACTCAGCCTCTGGTCCAAGGTTGCAGAATCACCAAATGGGAAGTCAGGACATTTTTAATGTTGACAAAAGAATTTTATATACTGAGGCTGCTAAGTTAGAGCCCAGTGATACTCCCCTGCGGGAGAAAAGCTGCAGAGACTGGATAGGCTTCACTCACCATATGTAATGTCACAGGAGGGGTGGAACAGCTGTGTAGCTATGACATATCTATGCCTGCTATGTAGATGCTGTGCTGGGGCACTGGCCAGTAATTTGTATGCTTGCAGACTCACCAACTGCTACTGCCAACCTTCTCAACATCTTCCACACGCTACTGTGAAAATAGCTACCACGGAAGTTATCAGCTCTCTACCGCTTGTACCCACCCCACACATCTAAACACTGCAGCTGTGATGTTTTTCATACTTCCAGCACTTGCACTCCAAGGCAAAGAGAGATTGGATTTGGTCCAACAGATGTTCCATCTATATGCTTTTAGAAGGATGAAATAGATAGCAATTTCACTCTGACCCCTGATGTTATAAAAGCTGTCACCAAAAGATATTAAAAGCAGCGACACGTGTGGCAACTGGAAATGAACTCAAAATCCACTGACTATTGCATATAGAGTGTTCATCTACTCCTTTCTTGACTGTACGGTGATTGCCGTGCTGCTGTAATACAGAAAGCACCTCAGGATGAATGCAGCCTTTGCTTATGAAACACGTGCACACGCATGTGCGGAGCCAAGCAGCCTAGTAATTCAGGCTATTACATACCTGTTACCGCACTTCAGACAACGCATCGCCGAGTATGTTCCACACTGGTCTAAAATAAGAGACAGGGCAACAGGAAGCGGTGTCAAAATGCAACGATGCTTTCTCAGTGAATGCAAAATGGTATCTCCACCAAACGTAACTCTGAAACTTACGGTCCGCTGGCACCAGCATTTAAAAACCAGTCGTGGGGAGTTTGAGAAGGGTATGGCTCATGAAAGGATCCCTGTGACCGCACAGATGGCAGAATTTCCAAGTACCAGAGTCCCTGAGCTGTTATTTATGTTCAACAGTAAAACATACGCAAACACAAAATTAAAAATAAATACTGTACGGGCACCGTGCTACTAAACATAGAGACGGAAAGCAAGTAATTGGTAGGGTAAAAAAAGGCAACAGAAAAAAGTGAATCCAATTCTGTGTTACAAGTAAAATAAACCCTAATTCCAATAAAATAAAGCATGTCAAGTCAAAAATGTCCCTCTTCAACCTCCAGTACTTCAGGCCTTGTCTCAGTAAGTGCTTCTACCCCTCGTATGGGGCACTAGGCATCACAGCCACCTCTTTTACACTGACAGCAGTAAGAGACGAGACAAGCCCAGGCACGGTGGCTCCCAGGGAGGAAATCGGGGACCTGTTGTGTTAAAAAAAGAACACCCCAAAAATCACCGGTATTTTCCATGCAGGCTCTAGCTACAGCTGTAAGTTGAATTTCAACGAAATAACAACAAATATTCACTGTCCTGCTTCTCCAGCAGTGCAAAGCGTAAACCTGCCAAACGGACCCTTTTTACAACAAGGCAGCAGCAGCAGCGACTCTGGGGATGCATTTGGCCCTGGGAGGGATTCTTTGCAGAGTGCTGGGGACCAAGCGCAGCAGCACACTCTGGACCAGAGGGCGCCAGGTGGTACCAGGCTGCTCGACAGCGAGCCGGAGCGCAGATGCCAAGCGAGTGTCCTGTCTAGTGGCGGACTGAGAGGCATTACCAGCAGCCTCACAAACAGCTTATTCCGCATACCGGCCAGAGGGCGAGCGCTGTGCTGGTTACGGCAGCTGGGAAGGAGTGTGTGGAGAGGGGAAATAAAAATGGGGAACCATGGAAGGTCTCACTAGCCAAAAGAGATAAACACACACACGACACACAAATAATCCCTGCAGCTTCACAGCCTGCTGGAAAGCAGCACTAGCTGCTGATTTCTCGATCTTTCTGTCATACTCATAATACTCAGAAACAGGCATAATGGAAAAGATTAATTTTAGAGGATTTCTTAAGTTTGCAATATTAACTGGGTGAGAGAAACTAAAAAGGACTACTGTAGGACTTATGCAAATATTTCCATCTGGGTTTAGAATAAAAATCAAAGCCCTGAACCAACCAGCAGACACTGTTTCACGCACTGCTAATGAAGAGAGAATTCAATTCCTCTGTTTGCTGAAATGAATGCTGAACCTGTATCTTGATGTTTTACAAGAAAATGGTATGTGTGTCAAAACAAGAGTTTCTCAGACAGTCACAGGAGCACTGGTAGCTTCCTGCAATGCTTAAGGGCTACATCATGGCTTTAGCCTGAGACCTGAGTAAAAGACATTGAGCAGCCATGCCCCTAGTAATAGTTGAAATTCATAGTGTAGCCAACATGATGGCTAGTTGCCAGTCTGCCCTTGGCATGGCCTCCTTCCCTACTAAATGGATGATACCCACATACAGACTGGGATACATTTCACAGCAGTACAAGTTAACCTATATCCTAACACATGCTCCGGCTCCTGAACTGCCAGCTCTTTTCTTCAGAAAATGGATGGGGAAGAATCTGAGCAGGATGGAGCCCACCCAGCACTTAAGGAGGATGACAAAGGAGCAAGTTCCCGTCACTGGGCAGCAATGGATGAGCACATGCATGTTGCTCATATAGCAGCCGGGAAACAGACAGCAAGGGCAGATTTAGAAAAGGAGGAGGGGAAAATCTGTTGTTTCACACTGGTGATAGAAAAACTGAAAAAATGGTAGGATGATAGATGACTCATAAAAGTGTTAGACTACTGCCAAAAGCAGTAGATTTGGCAGCAACACAAGATCCACTGCCTCAGGAGAGTCACGCTTCAGTCTCTTCCTCCAGTGGGGAAGCGAGATGCATGAGCTCCCATCCAGGGCAGCTTCCTTCCTCCCTGCCGCGGGCTCTGTTGTACTGCCCCGAGTTTGCTCTCCACAGCACAATGGTGATGCCATCAGTTTATCTTTTTCTCCTTGGTCCCAATGCTGATATAACACTTCAAATAACAACTTGACAGTAAATTAATAAATGTATTCCTACACTGCTAAGTCTGAAATGGTTTATAAATTTCATTTTTTCCCCTTGCCATATTACTGTAGCTCTGCTTTCCTTCCTCCCCCTTTACTAAAATCTTTTGTCTTCAATTTTTCATTTGTGGCATGTGGACTTGGGGATCTTTATTTTTTGTCCCAAACCTGTTCAATATAAATCAGACAGGCATTTGGGAAATAAAGGAGATCTGAAGAATGAGAGGAGCTCAACTTTTGGAGATGTGCCAAAAAAAACCCCAAGACAAATTAAGGCAGTAAATACATATCGATTACACCAGGGAAGCTTTGTACAGTGTTTTACCAAAGGTTACCTGCTCCTAATCCTTTCTACTCTAAACCGTTACACTGCCAAACCACAACACTGTTTCAGCATTTATCTGTCCATTCTTTAAATACAAGACTACGAAGTGGCTCTCACTCACCATGGGCAAATAAACAACCCAGACAGACACCTCTGCTTCAGCTGCACTTACTTTGACTACAAGAGTGACTAACAACTTCCTCAACCCTTCCTTCACCTACAATGAAGGTTACTGGAGCCATGACACATTAGGGGACTCCCTGGAAGCTCAGGTTCCATATCTGTAGGGTCTTTGGCACAGGTTGGTAGCAAAAATATTCATTCATATCACCATACTTTTTACTATATTTCTGTAACAGGCATTGTTTAGGCTACAGAACTGTACAAAAGAACCTCAGCAAAAGTAACATTTCCTGTTGGCACTAAAGACTACAAGCAGTCTCTTGAAATAGAGTCAGAAAATGGCATCCTCCTTATACTCTGAAGACAGGTTTTAAGGTAAAAATAGGCATGCGGGTGGGTTGATTCTTTTATACAGGTCTAGGGGAATAAGGAGGAGACATCCAGAGAGTCAGGGACAAGTTTCATGCAGTTTTCAGATTCAGGGAAAGCACAAGCCCACCCAGACTCCTTCATTCACTTGATGGAGATCGTACAAAAGGTCATTAACAAAACATTGGGTTTGCACATCTGTTTTCGTGATCGTCCATAGCCTTCTGACAATATTGTCCAACTGGAGATTCCTCACTGGCATTAGGGACTCCCCTCTGCCATCTGATTTCTGTCTCACACTAACACCACCGCAGAAACAGAGTGACCAGCCCAGAGAGCTCTGACTCAGTGGCCAGAGTTATGAAAGCTCAGCCACTGCCCTGTCTCTGAAGGGAGAATGAAGTAGATATTGCAGCTGGAAGTGGTATGTGGTCAGCACTTTTAGGCAACAGGAACATTGATATTGCTATTCGGCAGGGTACACTCATCTTTTATACTGTTAAATTTCTGTTACTTCCATTTACAGCTAAAGCAAGTCCTTGACGTGACCTTCAAGCTGCTGGCCGCCTAGCCCTGAAAAGCTACAGTGACCCAGCAAAGCAAACATCACACAGGCCCGAGTAAAGTGTTGAGCAAGACCTCCCACTATTTAACTCGTACCAATCGCTGCGAGAAAGGGTACACGAAATACTGCTGGTACGAAGGGCACCCTCATCATCACTGCTGAAGCAAGCTGAGGCTGTACTTAACAGGATCCGTCAACGCTCGACTCCAGAATGCCGCCAGCAGACCTTGCGGTTCATGGGTGCAGTGTGCTTCCGCGGGTGTTTCGAGGCCTGCCCGAGGTGTCACTTCTTCAGAGCTTTCATCCCACCTAAGAGTACGTCTGACACTTGATGAGAATTTCACTATTTCACTGAGAAATTTCAGAACTCTAGACATTTCAATTATCAGCCCATTCCTTCCAGACACTTGTCAGAGAAGGAAATAAGAAGGATAAAAGGAATGAAAGTAACAAAAAAATATTTACAACAGATCAAAGAGAAAACCAGGTATTTGGGGAATGAGGGCTACCTAAACCACAGCAACCATGCAGATATTGACAAATACAGACAATTTTTTTTTCTCAAAAAATGTTTGCTCAGTATTTGTTGAAAATTAACCAGTTTAAAATATCCACAAATAATTTAAAAAGTTCTCTGCATCTCCACATTGAAAACTTCTTAAAAATACCAACTGTTGTGTCTGTCGGAATTTGACATAATTGTGGATGTATGTGAAAATATGGTCGTATTCGGGGGCACAGCTGTGGCCCTTTCATTCAGAGAGAAGCTACACCACCACTCTTCCTTCCCTTTGTAGTATTTCCTCTCTCAGAAGTTCAGAATTAAGCTGTCATTAGGTACAACATTTGGATTTTATACGATAGTGGCAAAAATCCATCACGCTACTATGCAATGTGTCATTCAGAAATCAATTGTATTTATAACTTTTCAATTACAATTGCTGAATCTAACACCAGCTTTATGGTTTTCTTCAATGTTCTAAGCAAAGATTGAATCAGAATAGTGAGAGCAATAAACCATACATCAAGCCAAACAACTCTGACTGTCTTTCATCTAAAAACACAAGGAAACTATAAATGCAGAATTCCTATGCCTTTATACTGTGACTCTTAAAGCTCCGCCTTGCACAGAGTAAAAAATTTTTTAATGTTTCAGTACTTTAGTGTTTACAATGTTAGTAACTCCGTTCAACACAAAAACCATTCTCATATAATAATGTAAGGAAATAACAGTATAACAACAACTGCTCCAGTCTTTAAAAAAAAATGCTACTGAGTTTCCAATTACAAGAAATTTTCGTAAGGTGATGCTTAACAGCATATCACGTTACTGACTGGCAAATCATACCAACAGAACGGCAAATTTTACAAAGTATGGCAAGCTATTTAGTAATAAACCTGAATTTATTCCTTGCACTTCAATGGCGCTCACGAATAAAGCACTTAAATTTTATCATCATAAATGATAAATCTGCCTCATTTTGCACAGGGAAAGACTTTCACAGTATAAATAGATACTGTGGTAACATGAGACCTAAAGTCTATACTCCTGGTTGTGGTTACTTCTAATTTATATAATATATTACAGCCAAAGCTGTCTAGATGGCTCAAGTCAATTAGAAAGATTCCCGATAGATAGGCATTCCCACAACAGATATTTCATTAAAAAACGAGCCTCATCCCCGTTTCAGGTTTGTTTGTTCAACCTCAACTAAATATAACCTCTAATGCAACTTACAGCATGTTGGGTTATATGCATTACACAGAAAGTCTCTGTAGGAAAAAAAAAAAGCTGTAATATAGCCTCTGGAAATAAATAATGGATAGCCTACAAACAGTAAGCATCTTCTTTCCCATACCATATGCCCCGAGTAATCATTAATACATCCTGATGTTCGAGAGATGGACAGACAACTGTGTAAACAGACAGACTACTATGGACTGCATTTTTATAGCTATATAAATGAAAAGCGTATTCAGATTTAATTAATTTAATTAACATACTCGCTTCCCAAATCTTTGGGAAAAAGTCAATATGCCTATAGCTATCCACTCCCAAAGTTAAGTTTTTCTTTTATTAATCTTAAAAGGATGTCAGACATGGATGTCATGGAGCTGCAACAGCAGCAAGGAGACACTCAAGTCTACACCACTCATAGGTGGATCAGTTCCTCCCACCACAGCATATACCCTTCTTTGAAGGGTCTCTGAAACAAAGTAAATCAGTGAGGAGAAACGTGAGTCATCCTCCACGCCTCTTACCCGCAATGCCCTTGGCAAGCACAGTGAAAAACATTCAGGCCCAATCTGATCTGACAAAATGTTTTCTCCCCATTGTGCGCAAGGACGGTGACTCCATAACGCAGAAGACAATAGAGAATACAACTTATGAATTGTGAATGAGAACGCTGAACCCCCCCTCTGTGAATGGCAAAACTTCCAGCGACTTTTACCCACGAAGAACTGGCCTTCTACTACAATCTGTTACTCACGCCCATAGTAATGCCATATTACAGCACAATGACATCTGTATGTTACATCCACACACCACGTAGGAAAAACTCCACTTTGCCTTACGCAACAAATGCAATACACATGTATTCTCAACTGTTGTTGATTGCTCGCTCATAAAATCAATAGAATAATTCAGGTTGGAAGGGCTCTCAAGAGGTGTCTGTACAAAGTACTGCTAAAACCAGGGTTAGCAGTGGTAACAGAACAAGTTGCTCAGGGCTTATCCAAAGAGGTTTCGAAACCTCCAGGGAAGGACAGTGGACTTCACTCTGTATATTTTGAAATCACCTTGCAAGGACATAAGCAAATAGATAACCTGTGTAACTGGCTTTACAAACACTCTGTCAGAGGGCAGCCAGGAGATAGCCTGGGCAAGAGAGCTGGCGAGCCCAGTTTCATCTTTTTCCCCATAAAGCCCGTTTCCTTCTTCAGAGGCAAGTACATCTTCCATCTGCGGGCGATTCTGCCTTGCACTAAAGGTCGTCCTGATCTTCTGCATAAATCAAGACAGTACTTGCTGTACATTACCGCTGACCACCCTACAAACGCCAAAAATCTGACTTTATAAAAACAGGGATTTGGATACAATCACCATTCATGCTCCAAAAGTACATTTCTGATTTTACAAAAATATCCTCTTATCTACAAGAATATCCTAAAATGTTAATTGTGACAAATTGGATCAAATAAGAAAATGAGCCTTACACAAGAACAATCCAGAACAGCTTTTTCTTTCTGTATCTTCCTTTACGTGGGCACTGAACTAACTCAAATCCATAAGATTCTCCCCTTTGTTCTCATACAGTAATAGTATCAATAGAACAAATAAATCAGTTAGGTTCAATCTGTCCAAAGATCCATTGTTATATCAATAAAGCTATTGGTCTCAAAACAAAGAGGACAGTATGAAAGCACAGGCACAAGGTTTTTGCATGTTGATAAAGCTATTGAAAATGTTTTTTTCTCTAAAACAAATGCTGGCAACGTGAAATTTGATGATCCTAGCAGCAAGTAACTGTAGGTACCTCTAGATGAAAGATGAATCCTAGGCCTAGGGACATGGGTCTTTGAAGACAAAATATCCATTCCTGGACTCCTTCCCAAAGTTGCTGTACAGACGTTGTTTCAAGGACTCTTTCTCTACACACGTTCAGTGACTCACAGACAGCTGTACACACCACAGTCATGAGATATTTAGAAGTAAGAGTCACGTGGGGGTTCTGTTGTTCTCTGGGGGTTTTTCAAATTCCCTTTCCCTGTTCCAGATATATTTTGTCTGCAGAAATTTATATGGGATATTTGTATCACGTCTTCTATTTTCAGTGTGTATAGTAATTTCCCTTTTCTGCAAGAACTTTAACGTTTGCACCTTCACATTCTGTCCCTAGTAATAAATTCCCACTCCCACTCAAGCTCCATTCATTCCCACAAGCATAAAGATCAACAGTATCCAAAAGAATACCCAAACATTTTAAACTCCTTTATCTAAGAAAATTGAGATTTACCATGAAAAGAACTCAGAGGTCATTCATGTGTAGGAGCAGAGCTGAAGATCTCAATGAACTACACTTCCTCTGCCCAACTGTAATATTAAAAAACAAACAAAAACCAACCAAACAAAAACCAACCAAACAAAAACCAACCAAACAAAAACCAACCAAACAAAAACCAACCAAACAAACAAAAAACCCCATAACCCTAGATTTTTTTTTCTCTGTCCTAAGCATGTATCCTCACAGCGCAGCTCAGAAGAGAAGAAAGACCCACATGATCTCAACCAGTCTGGTCAAAGACAAAAGATTTCTCTCCAGTTTTAAAAGGATTCCAGTAAATTGGATAGACGTATATTTGGATACAGAGTTCTCTCTCTGAAGAGACAAGACAGAAGAAGCTGGAGCAGCACAGGG
>NW_010427476.1:10769-28798 GCF_000710305.1 Buceros rhinoceros silvestris | reverse complement strand
GGAAAGAGTCATGCTGGATGACAAAAGCAGTTCATTTCTGCATCAGATGAACCAGAAGGAGACTTCCTTGCCTAAGGAGTACCCCATCCTTCCATACCGGAACTCTGCCTTCTTCCTCAACCAAGCAAAGATCAACTTTCTACCCCATAAACAAGGGCAAGTAAATTGGACAAAGGAACAAAATGTTTCTCTTTACCCAAAACTACATCAATCTCAGATTAAGCTTTCCCCTTGCACTTGTTCATTTCAAGAACTGCTCCATTTTGAGCTTCCATAAATTTCACAATTCCACGTGCTCTTACAGGATGTGTGTAGTTCGTACTACACCTTGTTGCCTCTACTGTACAACTATTCTCGTTCTCCTTTTATCTAAGGCAGAGTCTAACCACAACTGCCAAGTAAGCAAGCATTAAGCTGTATCCCTGCATGAGATTCTAATGCTAACAGCAAGCAACAAAAGGAGAATCCCATCACTTCATTGATTGTCTCCACAGAAAGGCAAAAACTTGATTTGGCATGAATGGGACCATTTCTTAGGCTTAAAGGCTGTATCAGAACGAATGCTGATATTGCTTCTGTACAAGATCTGGGGGAAAAGGAACACACTGCTGACATGGATGAAGTTAAACATCATACACATTAAATCTACTTCAGAAGCCCCCCAAAACTGGGTTATGATTTATTTGCAATATAGGAAGCCATCCAGAAAGGTAACAGAACAGGGCAATAATCCATCTTCCAAAATAAACTACACTCATTAGGACATTATTTTATTTAGCCCGCTTAACCTGATGGTAAATCGTATCATAGAGAGCAGGGCTATAAAAGCTGTAGCTTAAGATAAAAAAGCCCAAACAAACCACTTTCCTTAGAATAAATCGAAAGGTATTTCTAAAATAATAGCGTAACGGCATCAGCCTAATGCTTATTTTACACTTGAATACTTTCTAATATCCAGACAACCTCAGTGTGCAAATTGGTGTAGTTCATAAAACTAATTAAGAAGACGGGATAGACTATCTAGACATTATAAACATTTTAGGCAACTGATAGAGCTTCTTCATCTTTTCTTAATAAGTATGTTCAACTATTTTTCCACCCACAAGCACATTCTGAAGAAAGATTATTGAACAGGATGCATTTATAAACAAAATAAAATACGAATATAAACCCCAAAAGGCAACCACTTTTTCAGTTCATTTTAGAAAATTCAGAAGGAAATAATACAACAAGACACAACAGAGGAAAGATCACCCCGATGCAGATCATTATGTGGTTCCTGCTAGAAATCGGTTGCGTTAAATGGAACTAACTGGGAGCAATGCAATTGAGGGGTGAGAGAGAGGGGCTGTGAACAAGAAGTAATTTCTTCCACGTAGGGGCATGGGTGCTTATGATGCTTAACTCTAACTCACAAAGCCAAGATGTGCATTTTTTTTCTCCAATCCAGACATCCAATTCCTGCCTGCCCTGCCCCAAGCTTCTGCCCAGGCTGAAAGGCAGCAAACCGAGCAGTTTACCTGCACAGCTGGTCAGCGCAGAGACAGGCGCTGAAGCCAAGGGCCCCACACGGTTACCCACCACAGCCCGCACCCCGCGCAGCCTGTGACATACAGGTGTCATACAGGGATAGGACAGGTATCTCCCCGTGGATCGAAAGAGCGGGAGGGACCGAGCAGCCTTCTGTAGCGATACAGCACTGCACAAAGTGAGAAAGAGCTCTTCTGACCCACCGAGAGCATCACAATCCGCACCCCAGCTTCACTGCGACTTGCAGCCTAGGAGGAGAACCTCTCCTCCGCTGTGTCCTAGGGTGGGGAGCCAAAGCTTTGCTACCCTTCACAGGAGGACTAAATATATTTTATAATACCACTCAGGATCTGTCTTTTGCACAAAAGCAAAACATTAAGTAACTATATTTCTTTTAATATTTTATTTATCACAGGAATTCTAATATGCTTTTCTCTTTATACAAAACACGCCTGAACAAAGAAAGGATGAAGTATGTCTCCGTGTCGATTTATTTAAAAAAAAAAAAAACAAACAAAAAACAAAACAGTGCTTAATCCCACCCTACAGCATAACTACCGCTGCCAAAAAGGAGTGACAAAACGCTTTGCCTATCGTTTGACGTCCTTATAAAATGTAAAAAGATCACTCTTGTATACCCACATTACTACTGAGAACATTCAGCAACTGGAGCTGCATGGTTTCTTCATAAGGACAATATAAGTCAGCAGCAAAATCGGGACAAGTTTAAAGTTTTAATTTAAAGTTTAGAAAGCAACTTTTTGTACTAAAGAGATTTTGAAAAAAATTTTTTAAATTATGGGTTTTTAAAATACATCTAGTAAAAAAAATTAGACTAATAGACTAAATTGTATTTATTGAGCTGCTGGGTTGCAAATATCTGTGATTTATATCTGTTTCCTAAATATCTGTTTCCTAAATATTTTTCTTCTGAAGAAGAGGCCTGTGTTTCTTGGTAACCATAAAAGTTCTGGACAGAAAAGTACAATTCCTTGCTCTTAGGTCTTTGGGATGCTTTATGTTCTGCCTCATGGAAACCAATTATAAGGGCATTTCTGTATTTTTGCTCCACTGAATTATCATGTGGTTTGATATATGTTGTAAAAAGTTCTGCCATTTTTTTCTACTTTTGGATTCCCTTCATTTTTTGTGATTAGGAGCAAGCCTCTACTTGCCGTTTTCTTTGCTTCAATGTCTGTTCTGTCTCCAAGTAGTACATACAATAGAAGATGTTTTCCACCATCTCAGTCTGGTGCTGTCAGGACTCATTTTCTAGATGTTTTGCTAGCAACCCTTGTAGTTCACAAGCCGCAGAATATCACGCACAGATCCCTTTTTCAACACAATGCAAAATACAAGGCCATTCTGCAATAATTTTACCTTCTCCTTCTTCAAGTCTTTGAAGTGTGATTCCCTGTTACAAGAGCTATAAATGTTAGCTGTGCTTTCAGAGCATCATGGCAACAAGAATCAAGAAAAAACATATCAAAAAGAAACCCCACATACACTTGCTTATGTTGAATGGACTGGTTTTTGCTACAGTGATTTATAGCTTTGATTTTTTTAAGAGATTATATATGCCAAAATAAAATAACAAAAATAACGTTGAACTAGCAGTACCCTTTACAATTTTTATGGAAGGCTTTCATTCTTATGGATCATACTAAATTTACGAGACAACCCTGTTTAGTAGTGATGTTTTTAAAGGCATACATTGAAGCACAATACTCTTTTCTGTTCAGAAACTAAAAGCCCAATTCAGAACAGGGCACGATATTAGTAGAAATATGAGAATACCACAACTTATATCCATCTAGAATTTCTTCAATTGAATTACTTTTTAATTACGATTTATGTAATTCAGGTATAAGGAACTGAAGTACAAATATTTAGGTTGCATTACTAAACTCTCTGGGATATAAAAATATATTAAATTCCATCCCTCTAGCAGCTACTGATGACTTATCTGAGTCTAGCAAAGCAATAGAGATTACTTTTTTCCCCAAATACCTTGGCAAGGTCACCTGCTTCAGAGTTGAAATGTAAATTACTTATATTACAGTAGTATCCTCAGAAAGTTTTCATTTTGTGCATTAGTGAAGTTTGAAATGTATGTTTTCATAAAAAGACATGTTAGGACAGATCTGAGACAATGATGTGGAAAATGAGTTTTCCTTAATGCGAGCAATGTGACCAGGTCCTCCCATTGCCGATCCTTCTTCACCTTTCTTCACCCTTGCTTTACAGAACTTTATATTTATTAAGCTGTTAAATCTCCCTTTGGTCCCCACAGCTTCTGCCACTCTTAATCTCTCAAGGTCACTGCATTTGGCCAGGCTGCAAGAGCATTCTTGGCCCATCTGGTTTTGGGTCATCAACAAATTTGATCATTGTTGCGATTGCATCAACAAAATACCTCACGAAGAGGATGTGAAGCACCTCCGCATCAGCCAGAAATGCCATAGTTTACAGTTTCCTTCATGAAGAGAGCTTCTGTAAACACAACTATCCAGAAGAGTCAAACACTACTTGAGAACCAGTACAAGTTTCACTAGGATAACAGATGCAGCACACCAGCACGGATTGCGATTTGTACCCAAAAAGGCATGTACTGTGGGTAAGTTTGTTCCCAAAACACGCACTGAAACATCTAAGTTATGCTGCTGAAAAAGGTCTGAATTCAAGCAAGATGGTGACTGACACTGCACATACTGTGTTGCTCTAAGTATTTATTTCAACACAGTATTTTTAAAAGTCTAGAAGAATGACAGTAATCATTAATATACTAAATTGGCACCAAAATATTGTGTAATCAGAATCTCTGGATGGGAAATGAAATAAAAGCTTAAATATTGATTCAGTTCCTAGTATCAAATTCTTGTTGTCGTGCTCTGGCCCTAATCTACATCCAGAAAGCTTTTCTAGTGTAAATGGTAACTGCATTGATAATTTTACACTTACCTATCACATTTCCTTCAGAAAAATTCTTAGTATTTTAACAAACATACAAACATTTACTGGGAGAATCAGTTTACACATCATTTTAAGAGGATGCAGGTGATACAGTGCTGCTATGCAGCAACAGGCCTAATCATGAAGACTGCTGTACAAAATGGAGGCAGAAGGTTGCAAAAGACAGAGGGTAAAAAAAAAAAAAAACACACACCACAGCAAATTTTTCACAAAGAGTGGGGAAAAACAAATTCATGTGAATTTTAGGAAGTTTAGCAGAATCTATGAGGAATTTCACTTTTTCTCTGAATAAATGAATTCTCTCTGCCCATACTACAAGATGCAGCTGGTTTCAGTAAGTCTGTGGGAAGAGGATCCCCCAGCAATGTTTAATGAGACCAGTTTTGGTTCCTCCCATATACTATCATAGTTTTTCCTGAGCAAGGAAATACCAAATACAGGACCTAGGTAGGTCCTGTAAACCTAAAGACCGAGAAATCTTTGTTCCACTGAGGTGCCAATAGTTAGAATTCACTTAGTTTTCCTCGCCTCTTTCTCTCCCATTCTTAGATGTTTACGTCCTAGAACACATTCTCATTCTGCAACTGGGAACTCATGGATTTGTTAGTAAAAGTAACAATGATATTAAATTCATAATATGCCCAGTCAAGTGCCTTGGGCATTGCAATAGAATACTCTTATATAGGTCTCCAAACGCAAAGAAACCCCAAAATGCATTGGCACTGGAAATGAAACAGAAGGAAAGAAAAAGAACGCAAATTATTCATGTGTTCTTCTTTTGCTCCATCTGCTTTCCAGTCTATGACAAAGCAAGACTTTTTGTGGTCAAGTGCTTCCTAAAATAGTGCAGACATTAATTTCTCTAACTTGAAAACACAAAATTTTTTATTAAATCAGTCAGAAGTAAATACTAAGCGTGGCCATTTTATAGACCTTCAAAAGCAATTCTTTATTCCTGAAAGCAGTATGTATTCCAATGTCACCGCCCTAGGAATTATAATGTGCTCAATTTGTCCACATCAGTCACATTTCACGGCTTTACAAGGCAAGATGTAATACAATGTGCTCAACTACACCACGAGCAAGTCAAATGCTTGAGAGAAATGAGACTTCTCCAAAAGCAGATATGAGAAATTAAGAAGCAACAGAAGTATTTCTCAAGTTTTTTGCTTAAAAACAAAGACAACTCTGGAACTAAGTCAACAGACACTGACTGCGAAGATCTGGTACTTTGAAAGAGAAGAATTTGAGAGTACCAGAAATCTGATACAGTCTATAGCAGTGATTACACAGAGTAATAAAAATAGAGCGAGCTATTGACGAGTTTTGTTTAGCTTAATATGGAAGCAAACCTTTGAAACAATGCAAAATATCTGCAAATTTAGCAGTATCGACAAAAATAGAATAATAAGTAAAAGCCAATAGCAGAAGGAAATGTAATTGCCACAGAAGGCGTACCTCTGTCCTTACGCTTGGAAAGTTTGATCTCAGTCAAGCCTGAACATAGCCAAAGGCGCTGAGGATTGCACAGGGAGAGTCAGCAGATGGGGCAGGTTCACTGGACGCTCTGTGAACCATTGGGGAAAACACCTCAGCACCTCCTCCTCCCAACTACTCAGTTCAGGGATCCGTGAAGAATCCTTCTTCCACCTATGGCACCTTTTCTTCCTCAGTGAGTTAAATTTGGAATTACGTGTCCACTACTACAGGAGAATTCCTGCAGTCTACATACACCATACACTACAGTGAACATTACAGTACACATGAAAGACACGCACTAAATCAGCGCTGGGCACACTATATACTGCACCGTTTTAAACAACACTTAAGCAACAACGCTACTTCTTTCTGATTAAATCCCTTAAGTGGCCCAACTGTGTTACTCGCAATCCCTTTATTAAATAGACGACCTTGGCAGCATAGGCTGTGTCTATATAGCACAAATATACATTGAATAAAATAACTCAGGTTACAGGTAGCTGCCACAGCACGTTGTTCTAGTCAAGCTAAATAGCCCCACTGAAAAGATGCACTTTTCCCCACATCCTGTGATTCAAATTGGACTTCTGATTACAATTTCAGTTATAGTTGAATAAATAATAAATAGGATGCTATATGCCACCAAAACTTCTTCAACACAAATTTTTATAGAGAATTATTTTATTTAGACTCTAAACGGTAATTAACTTAGGAGTACACTCAGCAGTTGTAAAATTCATGCTGTTCTGCACTTGCATAGGTACAAAAGGTCCCTTGCTTGCAGTACTATCCTGATTGAATCCTATGGTAGAGCTGTTGATTCTCTGCATGAGTTTTCTCAGACAACACGTGGCCTTTTCAATATCGGTGCACTGAGTATTTATAAAGCGTGCATTTTCTACAGATAAGCTGGGCAAAGAAAGCTTATTGACCTTTGTAATTTAAATCAAACATTGAAAAATTACTGACGTTTTATACAACCTATTTTTAAATTATGAAGGCAAGTTTTACAATGACAAGAATGACCAGCATCAGAGAGGAATATATTATGAATAGCTTTTATATACTGGAAAACTGATTTACTTCAAAAGGATATTTGCAACAAATATATCCGAACTTGCTTTACCATATCATAAATAAGCAGTGTCTGATAAATATCTGTGCTTTTTGCAGTATTGTGGTCAACGGGGCTGCACTGCAATACACTGCCAGAAGGCAAACACCTCCACTGTCTGACCCTGGGATCTTCTAAGGTCTATGCCCAGCACTGCGCACGGCTGCATATATGACCTCTAACTTTCAGTGCTTCTACACGGAGAGATAGAAGGTGGAGTAGTAGCTACTCTCTCTCTTTTTGTTTGTAAATCAAATCTTTTGTTAGCAGAGTACTTCAACTGACTAATGCATCTTGAAGAACTGAAGCAGCCAAAGGAGAGCTATCTCATTTTTCTTTGGGCGCACGCCAGCATAAAGCCAGGAAGGGTGACTGCTAAGCGGCTGTCTTTTCAGTGGTGCATTAGAAGTGCCAACATTATCAATTAAACAAAGATGGGAATACTGCTCTCCCAGTGCATCAGTTCTGGACCTAGCAGCTGTATGCTTTACAAATACGAGCAGCTTGTTCTGTTTGGGAGCCTTCTAACTTTCATAAACTAGATGGCTTTACAAACAGGACAAGATGTTGCTGAGGATCTGGCAGTGGTAGAAAATACAGCTGCTCTCTTGATGGCTGAGCTATAAACTCAGTTTTCCATGTAAATAATCCTCTCCATCTGTAGCATGAAGTTTAGGGGGAAAACATAAGGCCACTGATTTTGTTCTGCAAAATGCAGGCATAATCTTTATGAATGAATTTCATACGAGGTCTCAGTACTATTTGTTCCTGATAGAGAAAGGCATAAAGCTTTTTATACCATAACTGCCGAAAGCTCGCTTGCTCTGCTGAAGTGAATACCAATTTTAAGAGTCAGACAATGATCACAGCAGTGCTTAAAATACACAGGAGCATGACAAGCATCACAAACAGGACATTAAACTGCTCCACAATAATCTATTTTGTCCCTAGAAGGGTCTTCAAGAACTTCCACCAGGATGAGACAGAAAATCAGGAGGTAATGAACACTTGTTACTTTTATCAGTGAACTTTTATCAGTGTAAGAGAGGGTATGGAACATCCTAAACACGTAAATAATTAGAGAGCTTTAATTTCAAGAGATGCCCACATGGAAAATGTCCTCTACTTGGAAGGAATTTTCCTGGCTGTGTGATACAGTCTCCTTATCAGATTGCTCAAAGCAAAGAAGCAGAAGTCATACTATGAGAATAATTATCAAGAACAAGTCCCGTTTTGTGGAAGAGATCTCTCTACGATTATCTGTCAGAGGCATCTGGTGACTGCATGAAAGTCTACATAAAACCTCTCAGAGCTTTTAACCCATATTTTCTACGACTAATGAAAAATAGCATTTAGAATTAGACCAAAGGCATGAAAAATGTTATTTAAATGTTACGGAGCTTAGGAATATACCAGAGAGGGTAAATCCTCTTTCCACACATAACTTAGAGGGAAGGTAATAGCTGTGTCCCTTTTATGCGTGAATAAAGCAGGCGCAACGCACATATGGAGTTCCAAAAGATGCAATTAATCGAAATATCTCAAGGTCTCACAGACAAGGTATATTTGCAATCTAGAACACACAAAGAAACTGCTGTTGCTGCTTGCTCGGAAAAGCTTCCCTTGATCTTAACAAAAATTTTGCCCAAGGAAGGACTAAAGATCAGATCTAGTGAAGCTATTTTGATCCAACTCTGATGGAAAACAACTGCGGACTCAATGGTAGCTGAGGGTCTACAGTCCTCATAACGAGACCCAGTAATAGAATGTAAATGGGTATCCTGTGACTAAAAGCCAGAGAAATCACTCTTTTGCAGTTAACTATAAAGCATATTCTACAATAAATATCTGTCGTAATTGAATGCTATGAATATGGGTTCCCCAGAGTAAAAAAACATTCTTTCCAGATGAAGAGACAAAATAATACAAAATGTATTTTGCCCCAGTGCTTCCAGCATACATAAACGGAAAAAACTACGAGAAGCCAATTTCACAGGAGCTGATCGAACTCCCATGTTAAAAAAAACCAAACCAAACTGTAATTAAAAGAAGCAATTGGCATACTCCTGTAATTACCGCAACACATATTCTTCAAAGAACAATGTGACTTGATGAAATACACAGATTTAAACATGCAAATATCACTTCTCTTCCTCTGCCAAGTATCCTTAAGAACAACTATTTTGCTTGCAAAATGGCTGCTGCAATTTGACTGGTCTCCATACAATCAAATTCCTCCAGAACATCTCTCCAGGCTTCCCATTAGTGACCAGCTAACAACTAGTTAAAATAGCAGCGAATAAGAGTAACATCTATGCTTCATCACACGTCAGGATTGATTGTATGAGAATAGGACACGATACAGAGTTCATGGAATTCTACCACGTTAGAAAGCAAATTGGTTGTTGCTTTCTCTCCAGCACCAAGTAGAGGCACTACACATTCTCCTCCAGGAAGATGTTGACAACTCTTAAATTTCATGGTACTCAGCGGAGCAGCTTTTAGATGCACATGAGAGTGAGTACAATCAGAGGATCTTCTGTTTAAATATGTCTTTTACGCTACCTGTACGCTTTCCAATTCAGAGTTTGACAATTTCTTTAGTTTTAATCACATGTAAAATGTTGCCTTCTTTCCTTCTATTAGTCTGCCTCATTTCAGATGTTACTTTTCAAAATTTATATTTCAATTGACTATTCAACATTTACTTGTCACCAGTGAAGAAAAGAAACTGCCAGAAATACAGGTATTTAAATTCTAAGTACAGCATAATAATTAATGCTGCATGACAGTGATCACAGGATACATTCTCTAAACAACAAAAGACAGATTTTTTCTTCTGAAGCAAATGCAACTCGGTTCTTTCTTGTTTGTTTTATTAAATAAAACAGTGGTGTGATTGTTTATCTGAAGTACAATTCACTTTATTAACTGTAATAAAATTAATGGGCTCTGAAAGCCAGATGCGAGATGGGACTTCTGCATCCTTGTTTCCTTCCAACTACAACCCCGAACTCATTTCACTGCAACGCAACAGGTACACAGTCGGACGTAGTAGTACAAGGAAATAAACTGTGACACAACTTGCAATCTAACAGCAACAAATGCCACTTTGACAATATTTGGCCGTACGCTGCTGGTATCTTTAAAATCATGCTGTCCTCATATCCTATGGTTTAAGGTCACCAATCTGTATCACAAACAGAAGGTTTGGCTCTTTACGAACTGCAAGCGGTTGTTCAGCGGTATGAAGTGACATGTCAAGACACACCTCTCTTCCATACCCTTTCTAAGAAGCACTGCAGCACAAACTGGTGGCCCTCCTGATGCCACCTGTAAAGGTTTTGAAAACTCCTATCGGGAAGAAAAATGCAGTCTCACAAAAGGACCAAGCAGAGTAGAGCCAGGAATTTAGGATAACTGTATTTTTTCCAGTGGAAAAAAGCTATTTTGGGGAAAGGTATGGAAGTTTACACAAATGAGCCTCCTAACCTTCCTTTCAGTAAACCTGCTGTTGAATGATTGATGAAAAGGAACTTTCCAGACAGACAGGGCCAGAATTAGAGAAGTGTTTGTACCTTAACTCTGCCTTTAATATATGTATTAGTCAGTTTTAAGTACATCCGCAAAGGTGATCTGAGGCACTGGTACAGCATTGATTCATATCATACTGGAAAAGGAGTGTTTGAATGTAATTTCAAGCTTGTGTCAGAAAGGAATTGTACAAAGCGAAAAAGCTAAAGTCGTAAGTTTCCTGACCTCCAAGTGCTTGCGTCTGCCAAATATACATTAGCTCAGCTTTTACATTTAATATGAAAAAAGCTAGAGCCCTGCCAGCACTTATTCACTCAAGTTTTCAAACAACTAAGGATAAAACAGTCAAAAAAATGAACTCAGACACATCTTCTGCAAACTATGCAGCTTCTCGTGCTAGCATTAGATGGAGAGAGAAACAACCTGGGTTAACATTTGGCTGTTATAACGCGAAATTTGACAACTAAAATTAACATGATCTTCATTGACAAAGACACTTCCAACAGCAGCACGTCCCACCTCTCAGGTGAACATAATCATTTCACAGGAAATCTGGGGTACTCCAAACCATACAAAAGAAATGTGTACAGCAAGAGTCCCCCAGTGCTAAAAACACCTCAAAGAAACCTCCTCTTCTGCCCAAATACCTGCTACACAGTATTTTGGGCAGCTAGCCAAAGCCTTCTCTCTAAATGGCTGCACAGTGATTTAGAGATATATTTTAATACTTCTGCCACTCTTTAAAAATAAATAGTTCTAAATAATACACTTACTGCACACTAGTAATACACATCTGAGAAATTAACACCTTTTAAAAACCTTTCTAGCTTTCCTTTTATAGTCTAATAAATCTTCTTTAATATGCACAGTAATTTCTAGAATTTTATTAAAATACTCTTCTGTTATTGCATCACGTCACACAACAAAAAGTCATTACCCAGAATTAGACCCTGCACTCAGCTACAACCTGAAGAAAAGATGATTTGTAAAATATTACTCTGAAATACAAAGGTTTTCTGAGTTTAAACATAATCCAAATATTATAAATACTCTTAAAATTCTGAAAACCACAAGGAAGGACAAGTAATAAACCTTAATTCTCTGTGACATGCTCCTCGAGACTCCGATCTTGTTCAACATGTAGCATTCACGCTCAGGAACATTACGAATTGTCGCCCTAATCTATCAGCGACACTCTTTGCCACAGAAGAAGTACAACCTGCTCCATAGATAGAGGAGCTGTTACAAGCACTTTACACGTTTCCCATTCTGATAGCTGCAGTGGGAAGTAGCTCTTCTCACCGCAGCCCAGGTCCAGAATCATTAATTATATTTCCCAGTCTGGCTAAAGACAGAATCTAGTCACTAAGTATTCTGCAGGCTTGAATATTGACTCTTACAATGCAGCCCAGAGTCCTTCAATTAGCACGTCTGACTGCTCAAGGGGAACTGTCGGCCCCATTTTATTCTTTTTTGCGACAAAATAACTCATTTTGTAACTTGTAAATTACATTTCTCTTCACGGTCCAGACCAGATATTGCATACCGCCTGTGTTACAGAAATCTGTGATTTTTTTTCCTGAAGATCCTACTGAGAACAGCTTTGGAGAGAACATTGCCATTTATGAAATCAATTTCTTTTGCCTCCGGTTAGTGTCCTAAGTAGAGCCACTTATTGACTATCTTTTAGGTATGATTGTAGTTTTATTATCTTACACTGTCTGTGTAGGATTAAACGCATATATAAATCACTCTATTAATTAAAATTAATGATAAAAATCAGTATATACAGTTGCAATGCCACAAATACATTGAAAAATATATTTGAAAGGCAAAAAACTTTTCTTGTTTTCTTATCTTGACAAAATATCGATATCTGAAAGATTTTTAGGGTGACATTTTCTCTTTAAAGCAGGACTGGAAGTTTGCAACATTTAAATCCTTGACTTAATGCAACAGGAAGGAGATAACTGTCTTTTTAATAATCTGAGGAATTTATCAGCTTACTGGTAATTAGCATAGATGAAAGCTAGCATCAGGCTGTATAATTACGCAATGCAGTACCTAGGCCCTAAAGATGACAGCTTCACAAGTGCAACCATTCTCTATCTTCTTAAGTGAATAATTTAAAGTAGATAATTAAGAGCACTGCAGAGAGGCAGCTCGCAGTGGATATCACCGAGTCATCTGTTCTCCGAAGTACCCCCGTAACTCAAAGATGCCCAGATACCACCACATTTTTTTCATGTATAAATAAATAAATAAAGCTCAACCATCACAACTCTTCACTGTTTATGGCTGTGGCTATGCCATTAACGACATCTTTAATATACTGACAACCTCACCTCTCAGTAGCTAGTTCAAATACAGTCCAAGAGGGTAATGACTGAAATTATTTATACAGCTGCACGGTGAACTACGCAGAACAAGCCGGGGGGAAAGGGCTATGTTAAGGGATAGATATCTGAGCTACAGAAATCATCATTGTAACTGGCACCTTTGTTGGCAGCTTCTGCAAGGAAGGGAAGGACTGAGGGCAGAACAAAAAGAGAACCACCTTCCCATTTCTAGGACTGCTAGAGCCCTGCTCTAGCAGCAGGCTGCTTTTCTCAGCTCTGCTAGGGTGGACACGTTGTAGGACTGACAACTTAATACCATTCTGAGGATACCTAAGGCATTTGGTACCATTTTTCTTCAAATAGGCTAATTCTAAATTTGCTCTCATTTATGCTTTTTAATCTTCCCAGAGCTCTTAGAGAAAGGTCAAGGGCATGAAGATATTTTTAGCCATACAGCAGAAATGTATCAAAAAGCTAAATGAAGCTCCAAGTCAGATTCAATTTCTCTATTTATTAAATTAAAAAACACTGTATGCCTTTCGCTGTAAAAATTAACACAGAGTTAACAACTTCACTTTCTTTCCAACCCAGAAAAGAGCTGTCCAGGTAATTCAAAACCGTGCAAAAAATTCTAGAAATAAACACCACACCAAACCCTGTGTTCAACAATTCTCACACCGATTTACAGACAAGATTAAATACATGAACACACCACACTTCTTTGCAAGTCCCCTTTAATTTTCTGTCACAAAGGTGGGACATTTGGCAAGGGGAAGAGACAGCTCACACCTCAGCAGCCCTGGGGAATGTTTGCCTGGAAACACACACAGTTTGACCTCTCAAGGGATCAAAGCACTTTACTTCATCAGGTCCTAAGTGTTATCAACCTCTGCAAGTCTGTGTCTCCGTTTCACTATCTAGGAGACTAAAATTAAGTCAATAGATTATGAGAGAAAGAACTGACACAATTTCTCAGTCTATATGGGTTCATTATAAAGCTATAATTTTCATGACTTTTCATAGAAGAATGCCATAGGCAGTCCTTATCTATGCGATCCTGTAAACAAATCTGACAAGCAAATTTATCAATTTCTAATAGAAGTTCAAACCATGCAGATTCCTCGCTGCCTTCAATCATGTCTCGTTTCATGACTGTGTATGTGGAGAAAAGACTTGTTTGTCTGGGTCTTAATGAACAACATGATGTACATTCCCATGCCAATATAAAATGAACAACAATAAAAATGATAATTTACTTTGCTTTCAGGTCCTGACCCTGTAGGTGTGAAGGAAAGCAAGTAAAGCTGCAGGGACTGGGTTCTGATCTGGTATTGTATCTAAATAGTCAGTAGCTGAGATCTAATTGCATTTAATCTCCTCAATAAAATTATCTTCACTGTTACTATTATCCCAGACTTGTGCTACTATAAAATCCTAACCTATTTTTTAAACGGACGTTTTAATCTGCTGCTTAAGCGTTCATTAATGCAAAGCCACTGCTGTGCAGACTTCCACTCTATTTGCAAGTGGAAAGCCGGGAGAATTCTGTGTGTGTGGACAGGAAACTACTACCGAATGCTAGTGTTGCTGTTCTTAATTTTGTTTATGACGTTACCACCACAAACATCATCAAGACTTAGTCCTTCATCCTAAAAATATTCCATCTGAAAAAGATGACTTTGAAAAGTGCAGTGGCATTTGTAACTACAACGTGGTATCAACCAAATAGTCAAATGCAGTATGTGTGCTCATACATACCAGCTTTTGGATGGGTCCTTCCTTTCTTGTTTCATTTCTAAATCTGAATAAATAATCTTTATGCCAACTAACCTAAATGCATGAATTATTTCCCATTTTGAGTATCCCGAGATGCTCAATTATCCAATACAGCTGTCAGCCATCAACTGTACTTAATTGTCTGTATGTTTCAAGTCCACTGCATGTTTATTTATATCACTTGCATGACATGCTAGATGTTTTATGAGACTAGAATAAGATGAGATATGTTACAGTCCAGTGCTCAGCAATACTATAGGAACCATATTTGCTTTTTTCAATCCTAATTCTTCAAGGAAATGGAGGTAAATTGAGTATTAGTCTCCTCTAACTTCTCCACATCCCTGAAGCTCCCTGTGATTTTTTTTTAACCCACAGGACATACTCGAACAAATTTCACAGAGTAATTCATGCAAAGTTCTTACAAATTTTATGAAAAAACTGCTGAGGACAAGGTAGGTATGTCTCTGGCTCTGAGGCAGGAGGGAGCAGCTGCCCACCTGCCTGCCCATCCAGTCATTCAGCACTTGCGTAACACCAAGCCAGGCACAGCACGTGCTGCCCCACACAGACAGGAGACATGGGGCAGAATTAGTGAAGAGACAAGAGAGAACATGTGGAGAGAGAACAGCACAGGGAGAGAAGATCAGCGCTCTGTCTATGCAGAGAACGAGGGCATCCAGGAGATGGAGGACTCTGGTAGGAAACCGGGCTTTGTTAGGTCCATTACTCAGGAACAATTCCTTTTATTAGGCCGCATCTCAAACTCTTTACAGGAATAGTGAGAGAACAACTTGGAGAATGCTGGAAAAAGAAAAGTTTAAAGGAAGCTTTCAAAGAACAAGAGAAGGCGTTGCCTCACCAGAAGTACCAAAAGAGGGAGGAGAGGGAGGAGTTGGAGTAATGGAGAAAACAGAGAGCAGGTTGGTGGACAGACGAAGACAGCAAAGCAAAGACATCAGGTAAGAGAGCAAAGACAAGCCTGTCATCAAAAGGAAAGGAAAAAAACCATAGTCAGATTTCTGAGGAGTAGCTGAGGTGGAAAGCAGAGACACTGCATGCTGTGGTGACAGAGAAAGAAACTACCAGAGTCCTACTGCAGAGGATTTGGTGGAGGAGTTAGAGGTCAGAGAGAGCGAGACCAACAACTGAAGAAGGGACAACAGTATATGGAAAAGGTACGTCAAGGCAGGATTGAGCTGTGGTTACTACCTCAAGGAAGTGACAGTGGTTAACACTAGGGTGAAATGTAAGAATCATCAGCAGTGGGCTGGAGGCGGTGGGACCAGGGAGCATCACAGCACTGACTCCCGCAGAGCAGGAACAGGGAAACAGCCACTTCCGGGTTTGCTTAACTGAGCTTCAGTACTGAATTTAGGGTGCAGAATTGAAAAGGAAGAAAGTGGAAGCTTTTAACACTTCTGAACCTCAGCAGCTGCATGACAAAACTTTAATGGGAAGATGCATTTTATGGACATCAGATAGTGATAAAATCATATAACCAGTGAATGCAGAAATTCATCTTTATTTATGGGTTCCTACTCAAATTGTTTGATATCTTCAAGTCTCTTTACAACCCATCATTTCTGCAAATTTCTATGCAGGAAGAGCTATCTCTATGCCATTACACTTTGTGTCATGCGTCTCTCATGTTAAATTTCAGGCTAAGTGCAGATTGTACAGGACAACAGCCTGACACTTTCAAAAATTGTCAAAGCGACCTAGTGACTAAAGGGCTATTTCAAAAATATTTTAATTGTGTTAATGCTCTGGTATCCTGACGGCATTGTCGCTGCATTAGTTTCAACCACAGAAAATGCAAGAATATAAGAATAATACCAAAAAACTAATATAAAATAAACTATAAAATTAATTTCCATAAACAAAAATGGTCACATTTCTAAAAAACAAAAATCAAAGCTGTAACATATTCCTATCTAAGGTTAAAACAATATAACATACATCTTAGAATAAGAAATGTTGGATACTTATCACAAGTTCTGCCTTACAATCCAAAAACTCATTTCTTTCTATTACACAAAGGCATTTTACGCTTAGCGTTTTTACCATACTGTCAGCTCCTGACAGATACCACAGGCTCTTCCAAGGCTGTCAAAGTTATCCTTGAGAGTCAAATACAAATAGGGTTATAAAAATAAAGTTTGAAATATTGTAAAGCACCAGAGGGCAAATCACCTGCCATAAGCTGCACCTTGCTGTGCCATCAGGAGACAGAAAGCTGCAGGATGCTGCTCTTTTGAGCGCTGTTCTCTGCATTTCACCAGGGGACACGGCTTGCAGACCAGGCACTTCAGGAGCCCTCTGAGGAAGGCTGCCATAGAAATATGCCTATTCAGCGCAGGTCCTTACAGCACCTGTATCGCTGCAGTATTCCCAACAGCTCACTCGGCACTGCACCAAAGCTATGCCACATGAATCACGGGCATCTTCCCACTCTCATCTTGTCGCGCCTTCGCAGCCCCATTAGCAGGCAGAGGTGTCCAGCCGGTGACCCCTGCAACGCAGCAGTTTGTAGATACCTGCCAAAACTGTGAACTTCTGGCGCGCCTCCCCACCCCCATTAGCAGGCAGAGGTGCCCAGCCGGTGACCCCTGCAACGCAGCAGTTTGTAGATACCTGCCAAAACTGTGAACTTCCTGACAAGTTCTGTGTTTCTAAGGTCCCCTGGCAGATCGTACCTGCTTCTGCTCACCACATCCTGGAAAGGGAAATGGTGGGCATCTGCCCCTCCACAGTATAACCAAGGCTTTCTTGCAAAGCAGATTAAAGGGATGGCAATTCCACTCTCCAGAGATGCTGTTCTAGACATGGTCCACTGCATACATTATACATAGTAAGCAAAATGCCTGGCCATACTTATTTAACTAGCCACCTCCCAACACTCTCCTTTGAGGCTTCAGGAGAATACTGCTCTCTTTTGAGCTTCCTTCAAGACTACTAAATAGTCTCTCTTACTACTCCCAGCATTTTAAGGAGACACTCAATATTCATGCATAAAAGCTCTGTGTTGTATCATCAGATGCTTCCTCCACGGAATGGATTTCATCTTGTTTCTCATGTTGAAACAGGAATACAAAGCCTGCCTAGACTACTGGGACAAGCAGAAACATTACATTTGCCCAAAGCTCTGCATTTTAAATACTTGAGGAACAAAGATCTTTTCTTGCGTTTCACAGATCTTCAAAGAAATTAGCAAAACATCCCCTCACCAAGGAAGAAATGTGGGCTAAGCTGAGGATATTTACGTGTTCCTATGTGGGGTT
>NW_010427476.1:5830-10655 GCF_000710305.1 Buceros rhinoceros silvestris | reverse complement strand
GGTACGTTCATGTTCCTGCTGAAGTCAAAGTGGGTACGCGCTGCCTTTATAAGCTAGTCAATCAGTTACTTCAGCAGGTACTTAATTCCCCTCTCATAATCAGATCCAGCTTCAAGAAATGCAGAAAACAGGAAATTCAAAGAGCTCCTGCAAGCCAACAGTCACCAAAGTGATTTTCTTTTGTGTGAAGTCCAATCTGATTATGAAAATGGAGAAGTGGAAATCAGCAACTGGTATCTATGCACCCTTGATAACTGGTTATCTGACTGGAAGCCAGCCTAGTTGTCTCTGCAAAGAAAATCTTCAGACAGAAATGCCAAAGTACACAAACACTGTTCATGCTCATTTTGATTTATTTTTGTCAAACTATTCTCATTTTGTTAAATGCAGCTAAAATAGATGCCTGTGTAGTTTGGTTTTTTCCTTGCAACAGGCAAAGGGCCACAAATTCTCACTGGGGAAATCAGAGTTAATTTGGATTTGTAACTGTAAAACCAGTATTATATAGGCTATTATTTTAATGTATTACCTTACAAAGGAAAATATAGTTGTGCTTGTGACAATCTAGTGTAGGCTAAATTAACAACGTTTTTATTTTTCTATTATCAAAAGGCTCAACCTCACATCAGGAAACCAGAACTAAGACCAAAAAATTACAACAGGAAACAGAATACATCATAATCAAATAAAAAGATTCTGATGTGTTATGCTTACTTCAATTGGAACAGAATCAGATTGCAAGACTCTTATTAACTTAACAAGATCTGGTTTATTGTTTATGAAATTGGGTGAATGTGCAAGGTAACTAACATGTTTTTTTTAAAATAAACTGCAACAATATGGGAGGTAAAAGCTAATGTGACCACTGTAAATATTCAAGAGAAATCAAGATTTTTAATATTTTGTAAATGCAACTGCCTTTGTAGAAATGTGGCCTCTCAAATATTCCTACAGAAATGTCAGAAAGAGACATAGTGTTAAATTAGAAAAATATGTAGCATTTGAAATATACACAGATTTAGGAACAGAACCAGGATTAGAAGCCTCAGGCAGTAGGAATTGGGGATGTCATACAGTATTAATTCATGGAAGAAGTGACTAACTCACATGCCACAAACCCCAAAAGGAAAAAAAACCAGTGGATCTGTTGGCTAGGACAGAGATTCTAACTTACCTTTTTGATAAACAAATACATAGAGATTCTACAAAAGAAAAGTAATTTACCAGGTAAGAAAAAAAAAAGAGTAGTAAATCATTAGTTACCACAGAACACAGCTCTTACATTAGTTCAAGAATTGCAAAAATGAATGGGGACACATTTAATTCTTGATTAAATGAATTCTGAGGTTATGAAAGTTTGGGCAAAATTAATGCACTATGACATGGTGCTTTCCAGTTCTACACTTTACTTAAGCGGCAGAAAGAGAACGTATGAGGACTCCTAAAGGACCTCTAAGCACACAGACAAGGAAGCTCCACTTCTCTGGATCCTGCAAATTCATAATGAAATAGCCCAGCCTTCCTCTCCCACCTTTGCTCACAGCAACTTTTCCAAAGGCAACATCTGCAGCTCATTCTCTGTGATGTCTCTACCCCATTCCTTGGGAAGGATAAAATAACGCGGAGGGGCCAGATAGTTCCCATCAATACTCAGAGCAGGTGTTATGCTTGGGAGGGAAGTATGCCCTTATAAAAGTCTGTCACAACTTGAAGGAAGTGTTTTGCATAGTGGACTTAATTCTTCACCAGCATCGACTTTCTGATCTGTGAACACTGATGATAGTTGATGCCCACAAGACTTTGAAAAACTCAGAGGAGGAAGAGAAAATGCCTGATTAACCCACTCTCCTTCTGAACAATGTAGAGATGCCGGGGGAGACCCAAACTCATCTTCACAAATCCTACAAAAAGGATGTACATGAGGCTGCCTCATTTAAATGCCACCAGCAGACACACCCTTCAGAGAATCCCAGCACTGCTGATTTTTTATAGTCTCAACCTTTTAAATACAATGAAAGACCATCCTACTGACCATATTTGTATTTGTACCTACAGCTTATTCGGTATGCAAATCAAACATGCTAACTTCATGTGCTGTGCTACCCACGTTCTAACGTGGAATGATACACTCCAGTAAAAAGCCCTATGTGCTGTGCGGTCTACAGAACTCTTACCTTTAATTAACAAATTTAACATAATAAATCTAAGATACACCCTTTTCTAAATATTTTCAGGTACCTTTTGCCTCAGAAGATTCCCAGAGTTTTTAAAGAGTAAACAGCCTCTCATGAGAGCAGCAGAATCGGGAAGCACTCCTGAGTTACAATCATGTGAGCCAGTTTCTTTCCCTCATTTGTTAACAATACAAAAGGCACTTTGCCAAATGGTTCACTACAGTAAAAAGAAATACTGGAAAAATAAATAATTTCTACGTGTGTTGCATTCTAGCAACTAGAAACAAGACATAATTAGCAGCATGTAACAAACCAATTCTTCACAGATCACTAGCAAAACAGAATCACAGAATCGTTCTGGAAGAAACCTTGAAGATCAAGTCCAACCATTTACCCAGCATTGCCAAGTCCACCTCTAAACCATGCTCCTAAGCATCAGACCTGTATGTCTGTTAAACACCTCCAGGGATGGGGACTCCACCACTGCCCTGAGCAGCCTATGCCAATGCCTGACAACCCTCTCTGTAAAGAAATTTTTCCTAATATCCAACCTGAATCTCCCCTAGCACAACTTGAGGCCGTTTCCTCTTGTTCTGTCACTTGTTACTTGGGAGAACAGACCGACCCCCACCTCGCTCCAACCTCCTTTCAGGTAGTTGCAGAGAGTGATAAAGTCTCCCCCGAGCCTCCTTTTCTCCAGGCTAAACAACCCCAGTTCCCTCAGCTGCTTCTCGTAGAACTCGTTCTCTTCACCAGCTTCGTTGTCCTCCTCTGGACACACTCCAGCACCTCAGTGTCCTTTTTGTAGTGAGGAGCCCAAAACTGGACCCAAGTGGTGTCAAGGTGTGGCCTCACCAGTGCCAAGTACAGGGGGACAATCCCTTCCCTGCTCCTGCTGGCCACGCTATTGCTGACACAAGCCAGGATGCCGTTGGCCACCTGGGCACACTGCTGGCTCATGTTCAGCTGGCGACGACCAACACCCTCAGGTCCTTTTCTGCTGGGCAGTTTCCAGCCTCTGCTCCCCAAGCCCGTAGCATTGCAGGGGGCTGTTTGACCCATACCTACATGTTTTATAAAATATTCTAATTTATGTAGACTGTTCTTTAAGATTGCTTTTGGACGTAATAGATGTAAAAGAAAAAAAGATACACAAAGCTGAACAACGGGATAAAAAAGTGAATCCATGGGAGCAGAGCATTATGTCATCCTAAATACTCTGATCTAAGGAGTCAATTCTTTTTAACATTAAGTATTCTATTTATACCACCTCACAGATACAGCTTAAGGCATTTTATTCAGCTTTAGTGGCTCTCTATTTTGTGTTACAATGAATGAGACATTTCAGAAACATTTCTTTTGTAAGTATTTCTACAGGTACATGAAGCTATAGCTTTTATGCAGGATATTTTCTTACCGCATGCCACTGAGATGACCACTATACTGAATCAGTTGATATCAAAATAAGAAGATATGTTCCAGTTACGACGCTCAATGTCAAATACAATACAAATTCAACAGGCACACCGTTCCCCTGGTAGTAAAAAGCTGTAGAATAGCTTTAACAGCTGACATCTATTCTTAATTTGGTGTGAAACCCTCTTCTGAAATCCAATCAACAGAGTTTGCATTTACTGAAGCTGTGAAAGAAGTCAATGGCCTTAAAATGTTTTAACCTCTCAGATGTTGTTAAGGTTTAAGCAAAAATGTCTGTTCAGGCAAAATCTCTACATCATAATAACTAACCCAAATCTGTTACTCTCTAAAACACACAAGTCTTCAGTAATTTGAAGAGCTGCCTACCAGGAAGAAATTCACACCCTTGAGGCAGAAGCACCACATCAGACACCACAGTTCTTAAGAATTCAGGCCTAGACCTTCCCAAAACAAAAAACAAGACAGCCGTGTCCTTCAGCTGGGAGGATCACAGTCCTGGATTAGCCCATGCGAGGTGGACTAACTTTATGGAAGGAGCCGAATTATGAACTTAAAGTTTAGACTTTAAGGAAGGAGGATCAGACCTTTGAATACTCAGGATATGTCATTACAAGTAAATCAAACACTGAACTCACATTCCTATTTTAGCCATCAATTGTTTTTTTATGAATTACACTTTCCCTGCAAATTTAGTAGAGAATTAAATGCAAAATTCATGCTTGTTAGTATCTAAATATATGATATGCTGGCCTTAACAGCTAGTACTACATTAAATACTTCTGTGGGTCTAGATTTTTCTTTTCTGTGCTGCTGGACACTGTTTTAAAGTTTATATAGAACACTTAGTTTGTCCTTCTAGATCTAGACTAATTACAGCACTAACCCCAGTATATAGAACACTTAAAAATATAAAACAAAGCTCCCCTTCCGTAACATGACTGCATCACTTGTTCCATTAACACAATGGGAACTGGAGAGAAACTACAAACTTAGAAACCTTAGAAGGTTAGCAATATACTCTGGATTTTTATTTTAAATCAACATATTGATGCTTGAATGATTTGTTGGAAAGCGGCAACTTGTTGCCATAGAGGAAGCAATTCTGAACGCCTTTCAATATAGAATTAGATCATCTTTAACTGTCCTCCATTTCTTACTCATGGACACTACAAAAGACTTATGTAACACACAAAACAGTCACCTTGGCCAACGCT
>NW_010427476.1:5402-5700 GCF_000710305.1 Buceros rhinoceros silvestris | reverse complement strand
CGCTCTTCCTCTTTCATGTGCCGCAGAAGACAACTGTTGTGATTTTCTATATTGTCTCAAAAATAAATAAAAAAGATGGCAAAAGCATTACACTTGATATATACCAAGTCATACAGTGCCACAGAATGGCCTTTGTGAGCTGAAAGGGTTAAATGCTGCTTTTAATTACACCCAAGTATCTTTAATGAGAGTGAACGCTGCAGCAACATCTATAAACACAATGACCACATCAGCAGAACACCAGTTACAAAAGCACCGCCAACACTGATGTACGGGGTGGGCGGGGGGGGGGGGCGGG
>NW_010427476.1:0-5328 GCF_000710305.1 Buceros rhinoceros silvestris | reverse complement strand
GGGGGAGTTGCTTTAATCAAGATACAAAAATCCAACCAAGTTCTGATGTTTAGGGTATTTGTAGAACCGTGCAAAAAATCTGTAAGACTAGGCAGCCTAAAGAATGGAACATGCAGGAGTAACCATGACAATAAGGAAAACACTTTTGTTAATCTTTTTCTTTCTGATGACAATACTTCCAAATACTGGTGTTTTTCCATTGTATTACAGCTCTTGTTGTTTGCTCCCTGTGAAGCTCGGCCTCCAATTCTTGTAAACATAAAACTCCTGACAGAGCTATCAGCAACTGGGGATGCACTAGTAACACAGAATGATCCTACTTGGTCCACCGGCATCTTAAGGGACTGCGGTAGGGTGGATGCCACTTGTTGGCAACTGTTTTATTTCACTGTTGCACAGAATAGGTAGGAAGAAAATATTACATTTTTAAGATTACTTTGCAAATAAATGGGGAATCTAAAAAATAATAGAAAGGCAGAGGTACATAGGGTATTTCTATGGCGATCATAAAACTGCTGAGGTGCGTTAGAAGCTGGCCTTCAGCAGGCTGACCATAAAACTTCAAGAAAACAGCCTGGAACTCTTCTGCATCAATTTTGTTTTGATTTTGTATTAAATGGGGGCTGGAGGGGGCTTAAGCAATAAAAAATAAATAAAGATTCTTCAGAAATTAATCTCTGTTCTCTACTATTTCTCCAACAGACTTGCTCACCAGGCTAGGACAAAGGATTTCAAGAGACGTAATTCAGATCTGAGGCCGCATTTTGAAAAGTGACTAAAGGGCTGATTTTCAAAGGCATTAAGACACCTAAAGATGCATTAAGCACTTAGAATTTTTAAAACTGCCTGGGCATCTAACGCCTATTTAAATCACTTAGGCCTTTATGAAGCTCCCAATGGGCAGTTACCTACATTTTATGTGTCTATATACCTTTGAAAATCTGTACCATTAAATACTTAACAGCCTAAGTCCCCCTGGCTTTTAATGAGACTTAGGGTCCTAAAAAGTGGAAGTACTTCTGAAAATTGGTCAAGCCACTCTCTCTGGTCTTTTCTTCTTCCTTTTAAAGAACCATCTGCTAATGCTTATCCACAACATGTCAGTTAACTACAGCTCCAGCACTGTCAGATTTACACATAATACTGTGCACATTCAGTTTTGTTATATAATTAAACAAAGAAAAGTCCTGAGCACGGATTGAATCCTCTTAAGACTCTTTGAATCTCCGAAAAAAGAAAATTAATTCCAGCCTGTAACTCCCGTGAATGCCCCAAAACAATTGTTTCAATAAATATGATCCAAAATGAGCAAAATTTAAGCTGATAAAAACCCAAAAAGCATAGTTTAATTACCAAGAAACATATTCAAATTACTACAAACAAGTTCTGAAAGACAGCCACACAGCAACAAAAAATGTTCAGAGAAAAACTAGAAAAAGCAGGATGTTGTCAATGGCCTTTTTAAGCAGGCAGCAGTTTCCAAAAAGAAGACAAGCCTTAATTCTGATTTTAAAAAAATAAAAAAAAAGTATGAAACTATAAAGCATTCCCTTATGCAAACATTCAAAAGATTTGTCTTCTGATCTTCTTTAATGTCAATGGGAGGTAACTTGCACTGACCACGTTCCAAAAAAGGAACTGATTTTTAAATTAGGAACGCAGGGAATCAGATTGCCACCTACAGGAAAATTTAGCATTTATTGTCCAGAACGACTCAAAAAGAATACAAATTGCCATCCTGCCAAGCACTCTCTCAGTTTTAGTTATTATTTCACAACCAGTTCCTATTTTCTTCTGTGCAACTATAACATGAACTTCCTAAATCCAGAAAGCCATTAACATTTCTTTGTATTTAAGAGAATATTGCTTGAAAAGTTCCACAATTCAACTACAAAGCAGCAGATTGTAATCACGGTTAAAGAATTTTAAGCCTGCTTACCTGATACAATTGGTGCTAGCCTGAATATGTCTGATAGCCTGCTGTTAACTGGCTCATAAGGAGAATCTTCAAGCAAGTCATTTCCTAAAGACAAAAAATATTTGGATTTTTTTCTAATATGAGAATTCAGGGTAAGATTTTGTTGTTTACTTTTACTCTGAAGTTACTCTGTAAAGCAAAAGGTATCCCCTTTATTCTGTTCATGTGGCTATTTCTCCTCAGAGCATTACCTACAGAAACACCTGAAATAAGCCAGTTGTTTGTCCCTGCCACTACTCATTTCTTCTCTTTCCTCCATCGATAAGGTCATAGTTTGCAGAGCCAGCCCATGACATCACAGGGACTGTCCCATCTCATGCCAGCAGGAGAAAAGCTGTAGCAAGGAAGTTCTTCTTCATTCACCCTAACAGCTGTGCCCTTTTATTTTAAAGGAGCAGCCCAGGTAACAGCTAAACACTAGCCCCCTTTGGATTAAAACACTCCTAAAAGGATGATGTCACAAGGGAAACTTTTTATAATGCAGAAAGTGTCCAAGAGTAGTATAATTTATTATGAAAGTTAGAACAAAATATATACAGATTGATTAAAATGTTCCAGTTGATGCCTGGATAAATGAACAGAAAGGGATAACTTCCCTTTTTGCAGAAGCAGCTACAGAAAAGGGTTATATGAGGACCACACTGAAGACTGCATCTCCAAGTCCATGGCCAGAGCAAAACAGGGCTAAAATTTATGTATTTCAGATAAGGACTTGACTATTCTCAGTAAACCATGGGAAATTTCCCAGTGACATCAAGAACAGAAGTCTTGAATCAGTCACGGTATATCCCTTCTAACAGGTACTTCTACACGCTCCAAGAAATGCAAACTTCTTTTTTTCTGCCTCAGCGTGCCCAGGGAATATTTTAGTAAACAGAGGATAGGAAAGAATAAACTTTTCCTTAAAAAAATACTCCTCTTCATACTACATTTAACTTTCAGGAAAGAGCTAAGAAACTAGTTCCAGTATCCTGTGAGCTTGTTAGGCGAGTCCTAATTAAGGAGTTTAAATATTATTAGCAAAACGTCTCCAAATGATTGTTTTTGTAGCTCTTGCACTTGCTAGTGCCCTTATCTGTTGACTCTGGTTTAGAAAGGTCAGCTGGGTCCCCTGGAGGAAACCCTTATTGTGGATTTCCCAACAACAGGAGACGGAGCAGCAGCTGTTCTGGAGCCGGATGAAAGGTCCTCAGTTTGCAGCTGAAGAGCACACTGTGAATTACGGGGTCAGACCCTCGGTTTAGCCTCAGCTAGCTGCGGATGTGAGGGGCTGCAGAATCACACATGCATTAGGGGAGCGTAACGTTTCTGTGGTTTGCAACGTACCCTGTAAGCTCTGGTACATGCTCCAGTAAATGCGCAGGCAGTTTTTCTCCTTCTTCATGCCCCTCTTACAGCGGCAGTTGTACAGGGATTTCTGCTTGAGAGCTTCCATGGCGCTTCTGCATTCGTCCTTTGCCTCCAGGCCCGTCGCCCGGCTGAAGTTGCTCTCTTTGCCGGCTACACACTGCCTCAGTGTCCTGTATTTAGTACTACAGCTCTGCTCCTTGAGGCACTGATCGCTGGCTCTCACGCAGTCGAGGCGGTCCCCTCCAGGCAGCCCGCTCACTTCTGCGGACAAAAGTACATCTAGAGAGAGGAGACACAAACCAACAAACTCTCGTTGAGGGATGCGGCTGATTTAACCGGGGCTCCAGAGCAGGCAGCTGGGAAGCACAAGGCATCTCCTCACGCAGCACATGCAGCCTGCCCCACGGGCAGCACCTCACAAACCTCCGGGCTTCGTGCTAGACCTTAGGAAAAAAGCACTCGGGGTTTTCGTGGTCTTAGATCCACTTTTGCAGGAGTCCAAGGAAACAGTGTGTTTTAACCCTGCTGGCTGATACCACAGAAAGGAAGGAAAACCCACAGGGGTTAAGGTGCCTGACAAAACAGGCATTCATTATCCCTTATCCACTTCAGTGGAACAAACAACCTTTCCCTTCGAGTGCTTAACTGAGGGGTTAAACATTCAGCCTCACTTTCCACAAGAGCTGTGCTGTAATTTCAATTACATCCACGAACGACCTGCTCAGAGAGGTAAGTATCCTCTCTGATTGATATTAGCCTCTTCTTGCATCAGGCACTTTTTAAAGGCTGTACACATTTTTGCTTATTCTACACGTATAAGGTAGAATTTATGACACCCCCCACCCTCCACTTCTCTCCACGTATGATCTTTTGGCAGGAGAACAAAGCAAATTGCATTAACTCTCTCCTCTCCATCGCACCCGCTGTCACACTCTCTCAGACACACGCAGATGGAAACGCAAACATCTCCTGTGGAAAGGAAACCAGATTGGACTGCAAACCACTCGCAGTCGGGCAGGCTGCCAGGTTCAGGTGAAGAGGTAATCCTTCAGCTGGCTCTTGTCACGCACCCCCCTCCACCCTCCCCAAGCAGCCTTATTTTATTAAAATGAAAAGTTTCCCTGTAACTCGTGAGAACCCAATTTACCAAGAGGCTACACAAGCAAGCATCCAAGTCTCTTATCTCCCAGAGCTTCACACGTACTGGGCTAACTGATGTGAGGCAGAGCTGTAAAAACTACCGGAAACTTCGCTGTTCTGCCTAAACAATAACAGACTGACAACTGTCAGGATCTGATCCCATAAACCCTGTGCTTTGCTTTATGAAGCGATATACAGGCAGAAATCAGATGCCAGCAACTTACCCACTAAGGGCAAAGCGAAGTACACGATAACGAGAAACATCTTGCTGTCTTCGGATGGTTTCCCCAAACGAGCTGATGTGCTACAACAAAGAGGATCAGCATGTAGATATTCCAAAACCGCCGAGGTCCAAAGACTCCAAGTTCACATCCATTGAATTCATCCTCTCTCCTCTTCACCGCTACCACCAGCAGCAGCAGGAGCAGCGACGCGAACGCTGAGCTTTTTCCCTTAGATTTCAGGTCTGAGCAACCTGAAAACAGAAGCACTGACTTCAGTGAGGGAGCGGGCGGCGCACGCACGGGTATATGTGTGTGCGAGTGAGCGAGCGGGAGCGGGGCAGGAGGGCCGGTCGCCTCCTTGGGTGGGCAGCGCCTGTTCCCAGGGCCAGCAGCAGCAGGAGCAGCGACGCGAACGCTGAGCTTTTTCCCTTAGATTTCAGGTCTGAGCAACCTGAAAACAGAAGCACTGACTTCAGTGAGGGAGCGGGCGGCGCACGCACGGGTATATGTGTGTGCGAGTGAGCGAGCGGGAGCGGGGCAGGAGGGCCGGTCGCCTCCTTGGGTGGGCAGCGCCTGTTCCCAGGGAGGGACCGAGAGCACACACGGGGGCGGGGGGGGGAACGGGACACACGAGAT
>NW_010427475.1:114101-126341 GCF_000710305.1 Buceros rhinoceros silvestris | reverse complement strand
GGCCGCGCCCCGCGGCGGGGTGGAGGCCCTGAGCACCGGGTGGGCGCTTCAGGGGCTGGGTCACGGTTTAGGGCACACCGCGTGGAGAAGAGGGCCCGGCACGGAAGGTGGTTTGGTGCCGCTGAGTAGTTAGTTCTAGTACCAGGTAACTAGTACCCGTGAGAGCTGTCTGGTCTGTCTGTCTGCTTCAAAGAGTGCAGTTTTCAGATCGGTGCAAAAGTACGTAAGAAGGAAGAGAGGCAATTTTATCTATGTATGTACGCTTTCTGTATAGGCGTATATGCTTATAGATACTTTGTACGAGTACTAAAATATGTATGAGGGAGAGAAAAGTGGGATACAAAAAACCATGAAAAAATGTAAGCTCTGCAAGCTGAATCAGATTTTACTAAGGAAGCATTAGATACGGAGGAGACTTTTGAGTATAGTGGTTCTGTCACGTTGCAATTTGCTTAGAACTACTGAAAAGAAAATTCAAAATACAGGCGCTGTATTTCTGCTTGTTGGTTACTTGTTTCTTTTGTTAACCTGCAGAATTTTTGGAAACTGGCTTTCCTAAGTGCTGCTCAGATACACATGCAACACCCGAATTTCTTGCTTCATAAGCCTTAATTTTCAAAATTTTGCCTTTTGTTCAAAGTTAGATTAACTTTTACTGTGATCGTTCCACATTGACTCGCCCTTTTGTATTGAAAGACTTTAGGAGTGTTGTGATCTATTGATGAAAGGGTAGCGTGTGGGTGATTCTTCTCATAAAGCAGTTTTCGGTATGACTGTGGAGCGGACTCCCTGTGTGGGAATGGAAGAACTGCTTACACCTACATCTGTCTAGAGTGTATCTCTCTATTTTAGCATAAGAAGTTAGTAAGATTTAAGCTATGGTGACAAAAGTTGGCCTTGCTTTTGTTCTGGCTATTGTTCTGAGAGGATGACAGCTTTTAATAAAAAGTCTTTCTCATGCTTACCTACTATCACTTCTTAAAATCACCTTCCAGTCTTGTCTGGTGCTCCCTCTGTTAGATTATTATTTTGAATAAAACCTCAAACATTCCTTTCCCAAAGAAAACCTATAAAGCCTGCCATATCTATGAGAGATCCTAAGTGCCTTGTTTCCTCGTAAATTTTGACCCATTTCTTTAGAGTTACCCACTCTGTATTGGATAGCATCTATCAATTGTGCCTTGCGATCGGTTTCACTTTACCCAAACTTCAATCTTTCTGATGAAGTCTGTGCAGATAATCTTGGATCAGAGCCACCGCAGCTTTAGAGATTCATAAAAAGCCTTTGTCTTACTCAGTCTTGTTTCTTGGTGTTTAAAATACATGTAATTCTTTTGAACAGCAGAACAATAAGATACCAAATCAGATAAGAACAGATTGCAAATCTGGGCTGGGGAAGAGCAACCTGGCACTGACCCCTGTTGGGAGACATCTGTCAGTAAAAGCTCATATAAATTCGTACTTGTTTTATAACACGGTTTTGCAAATGCCTGCATGTCTTCAATGCCAAATCAGGAAAGGAAGCAACTTACACAGTCTCTTACTGTTGATATAGTTGCACAAACTCCTAATGCACGTGGGATTCTTTTATCTATTCCTGCTACAGTGTATAAAACTTCCTTGTTTTAAGATTGGAAAGGTTGTTTTGTCGTTTCTTCTTCCATTCCAGTTGTGGGAGGATGAAGATTAAGGATGGCAGTACATCTAAGAGATAGCAGCTGCAGGGGTGAAATATTTTGCTTAAAAAAGTACTTTGTGCATAGAAATGTACGAAACGATTACAATCTTGAAGTGCTACAGTTCTTTCTGTTCTGTCTCAACAGGAAATATTATCTGTCAAAAACTGCATTGCAGTAATCTTTCTCATTCTTGTTACCAAGTGTCTGCAGTAATCTCAAAAGTAGGGAAGTGTCAGTTTTTTCTTCAGTTGATCCCAGTCACTTACATTTTCGCTGTGATGGCAGTAGTGATTTTTTAGCTCTGATATCTAATCTCCTCAATGCTAATTACTTGATGAGGTCAGTATTTCTGGCAGAATCTGTGGAGAATGCTCTGATCTTTTTTGTTTCGATTTTACAATAGGAGAAGAAATTCTATGTCATGTCTATGTCTCTATGCTGGCGAAAAATGTTAACCTTGTTAGCCTGTATTTTTAAAAAGTGAAAATTTGGATACCTTGGTCTCTCTTGATTTCTCTTTTTGAGACAGAAAGAATGGACTAGTGCTGCGGGGTTTGGAAATTATTTATTTAGTTGTTTAGTTAGTTGTTTGGGGGGGGGGTGTTTTCTTAATGGAGATCATGTAGGCACCCAGCTCATTAGGATTCTTTTTTTTTCTTTCTGTCCTGGTACTAATAATAGTAATATTTTCTCAGAGTCTTTTAAATCTAATTATCATAGATCTATTAGAACTTTCTCTGCAATGGGTGAGAGAAAAACATGAAAACCCCTTTGGTGCTGTTGGTGCCAAGAGAGGTTTGATAGAACAGACATATGATGAACAGACATATGGATTAGAATGCATCTCTAAGAAGTTATTTTTATGTATTTTGGCAAAATGTTTCTCTGTGGTACCCAGTATGATCAGAGCTGTGGTGAAAGACCTGTGATCTTAAAACCTGATTTTAAAAATGCTAATGCTGCTTTAGAAAATAAAAATTCCAGTCAAATTTGTCTCAGTTCTCTAAAATGAATTTTAAATCAGTGATCTTTATCTTATAGTAAGAAGCAGTTAATCTTGGGACACCTATCATAGACATTTCTTAAATTACAGGAAATACAAACAGCTAAGATTTTTTTTTTTAAACTTGCCTGAGTGACTGTCTTGCATTTAGTACAACACTGATGGTTTTCCACCAGCTCAGGATTTGCTCAGATCTGTGTTGTGACCCCACAGCTGTAGCATGTTGCGCAGCTGAGAGTTGTTGTCATTTTTGTGAAGCCTGTTTTAGTAGTGATGTGAGAAAAGAGTTCTGTTTTGTGGTTGCGGTTCTTTTTTCTGTTTCCTTTCTTTTTCTCCGGTTGCTGGTTATGGTGTCTGATCTTTTACTTAAATGTAGAGATAGTACATTGAAGTAATGTGCTAGAACACTCTTGATGTAACAGAGTGAAATCTCTCTTACACCTTCCCCGAATTTTTCTAGCTTTCATCTGCATTGATATCCTATGCCTTTATTTTTTGTGTTAGTTTTTTTCAGAGGAGGCACTTGACTGAATTTACACAAGACAAGTGAGTCAAAGTATTTGTGGGGCTACTTGTGTTTCAAGTAGCCCGCAAAAGAGTCTTATGTAATATTACGCTTGTGCCAATAGACATTCGAGAAAGAAATGTGGGGTTTGGGGGCTTTAAAATGAGATCTGAGCCAACGGACTCCATTGGGAAAGCATCCACTTTTTTATCTGTAACTTCTGAAGACCAAAGCTTGAATTTGATTTATCTGTAATGGTTTCCCCTACTCTCCACAGGTTTTGAGATTAGTGTTTCTGATCTTTTTGATTTTTAACTGTTCTGAATCACAGGGCTCACCTTCTAGCGCTCTCTCTATGGTTGTGTTCTCTGATACAAAACACGAGTGCTTTTCTGTGGTAGACTGTGAAAACACTTCTCGGAGTTTTAGTTTAATGAAATTCTTTATTGCTTTGGAAGCGGGAAGAATGCTAAGTTACTAATTTTTTTAAGATTGATCATATGCTGCAGTGGGCAATTAGTGTTTTCTCTTATGACAACTAGGTAAGGCAGCAAAGTACATTACTAATCTCAGGTAATTTGTTCAGTGCTGCCAAGAAATACACAGAGCAGAGAATTTATACTTCAGTGATCGACTGTGAAATACCGTAGGAGGAAAACAAAGTCAACTTGATTTTAATTACTTGTTCAGTTTGGTTGTCTCAAAATAGTTATTGGGGAAGGAATCTCTAGAAGGTTTTCAGAAGCAAAAAAGTCTCAGGAATAGGCTTGTAAAATTCTGAGTTGCTGCCCTTGCCTAATTTACCTGCAGCTGCTGGAGATGTTTCCATGCCAGCCATCCATCTGTCCCTTGGTCATCGATTCTCACCCATGTAGCAGAGGTGGTGGAAAGCGCAGAGCTACCTGCTCGTCAGGCTGCGTGGCCCGCTGCAGTCCAGTATTCCTTTGTGCAGTACATCTCCATTTTCTCTTTGGCAGTAACCTGCTGGTACTAATTCTCATGGTTAATTTCTGCAAACAAAGAATAAATGTTTTTCATTGAATTAGTTCCCAGAACCACCTTGTTGCCTGACCATATGGACGAGGTTCTGGTGCAAGTGAATGGCAATTTGGAAGGCATAGCCACAACTGATCCAAATCTTCTGTTGCCCAGTTCATAGACTGGTAAAACACACCTATGCTGATTTTAATGTACATTACTACTGCCGCTAAGGTCTGTGATTCATGCTTCACTTTGGACTTATCTTTTGTAGCTGAAGAGAAGACTTCAGAGAGGGTGGTAGTGAGCACACTTCACAGAGTACTTGAATGAGGACAGATGTGCTTGTTTCCAGCAAGTGATGCCACCCAAGTCAGCAGATACGTCTTGCTTTGCAGTGTTATCTGGTGTACCCTACATTTGTGATTGTTAAAGAGACCTGACATAGCCTAACTCAGCATATCCAATACCAGTGGATCATACAGGGCTTTTTCGTAGGTGTCCAATTTTGGACTGATCTGGCAAATTGTTGAGGAGAGAGAAGGAGGTGGTCAAACATGGAGAAACTCGGAGACAACAGCTTACACTGAATGTCAAACTATTAAAAGTTGTGCTTATAGCAGGTGATAATGATGTTTTCAGCCTCGCATCTAAATTGTGACTGGGACAATTTCTTGTTTCATTGAAAAAAAGGGTGATCAGAATAGTATGACTATCTTTAGGTGTTTACATCTGGCAGTAGGTGAGCTATCCCTACGTCATACTCTCCTATCTGATGTTACTTGTGAAACAAATTTGTGAGAACTGCTTTATGGTTTAAGCTTTTAGGCTGAAAGAATTCAGTGCATGTTTTAAGCTTTATTTATTTGAGGAGCAGTCATTACCAATGGTGATATATCGTATGTTATTTGATCCAGATCATCGAGCAAGTTTAATTTAAAATAAAAGCGTAGAAAACCCTGTATGAACTACAAAGTGAATCCTGTTTTGCTGACCTTAAGTCAAGAGGTGAACCCAGCAGTTAAAAACTACCTGGTACATGTATCTGTAAAGCATATCTCATGGTTATGAGCTTGGGATTTTTTTGTTTGGTTGGTTGGTTTTTTAAACCAGTGACATTTTCTTGTGGTTGTAGTGCAGCCTTCTCAGCTATCTTACAATTGTGTTACGCATCACGCTCTTGTCAATCCTGCTATCATAGTTTTACCAAAGTTGAAGCAGTTATGTTTCAGGGGAGTAGTAGTCACATTTTGTAATTTTTTTCTCCCCTTTCGGATGCTGCTTTATCTCTTTTGTTTTTCTTTTCCTTGTTGTTGTAATGCTGGAAGATACAGCACTTCTCCGTTACTTCTCAAGTGCATTGGTATTAGAACTAAATGTATTCAGACAGAGAGTTGGGGTTGTTATAGCATGGAGAAGAGAAGGCTACAGGGAGACCTTATAGTGGCCTTTCCATACTTGAAGGGGGCCTATAAGAAAGGTGGGAAGGGATCTTTTCACAGGGCCGGTTGCAATAGGACTAGGGCTGATGTTTTCAAACTGAAAGAGGGTAGATTTAGACTAGTTACATAGAAGAAACGTTTTACACTGAAGGTGGTGAAACACTGGAACAGGTTGTGCAGAGAGGTGCTGGATGCCCTATCCCTGAAAACTTCAAGGTCGGGTTGCCTGGGGCTCTGAGCAACCTGATCTAATTGATGATGTCCGTGCTTACTGTGGGGTGTGTGTGTGTGTGGTTGGACTACATGACCTTTGAAGGTCCCTTCCAACCCAAAGCTTTCTATGATTCTGTGTGCTGAGACCATCATTCCAAAAGGATCAGCATTTCATTGAGAAGTCAAACATGAGTTTTTGGCTGCTTCTGAATGAAGGAGCAGTTATAAACTTAAGTGAACTTTACCACAGAACTGCCCCTGCTTGCAAAGTTATATATGTGATAAAATCAAACCCAAGTGTAAGCAATCCTCCAATACCAATTTCATTTTAATTTGGAATTGCATTTAATTCATGAAAAGACTGACGTTTGTAACATCTGGATTCACTGAAGAAGGCAGAGGCTCAATTTTTACCTCATACGAGTATTGCCAGGGCCCCAGATGTTAAATAGTTTCTCTACTCATGCTGTGGAGTATCACAGGACAAATGTGTGATTTTGAAAATCACCGTTTATAGCTAAATCAAAGTAAAGTGCTCTCAGTGGCAAGCTTTTGTCTCCTTAATGATTGGTCTTGGGACTAGAAATGCTTAAAGACAGGTCCCCAAAGCTGTGCTTGCAGAGGTCTACTTAGCAGGTAGGATAAAAGGCAGAGGTGTCCTGCCCAGTTTGCTAACACTGTGTCTAAATAAAAATTTTGAGAGTGTCTTAATAGCTGAACTTTTTATTGTGTTGCAGGCATAAGTCCTCCAGCAGACTCAGAAGGATCTTGTGGCTGTCATCTGCAATAGCAGAAGGCTAGGATGAGCAGCTGAGATCTGGAAATGGAGCTGTGGACTCTCTGGGCTCTGCTTGGCTCAGGTCCCTGTGGGCTTCCTGAGCTCAGGTGCAGTCACTTGCCTGGGCCTGGTGTGTTCTTGGCAGTGGTGATGAGCCAGATTACTCAAAGATAGCCAGTGTAAAAGCTTCTCTGGAGTTTAGGAGCTGACACCTGCATGTCAGCTTTGCCTTGTGCAATCTGAACTGTGCAGAAGTATTTAAGACCTAGAAGGAAATTTCTGGCTGTTTTGTTCCCTCCTGTACTTTTTTTGCATAATTTAATCTGTTGTTGGTCAGGTGAAGTGTCCAAGTCAGGGAAGTGTCTTAACATAATATTTGCAGAGAGAGGGTGGTTGATGTTATGTCTTCACTAGTGTTGCAGATGCTATAAAGTGTGTGCCAGATGCAGTAAAACATATGCCAGAAAATGACATATGTGTATACCTAGTCAGCTTACGTTGCCAAAGTCAGTATCTTCCTTTAACATAACACTGAAGTACAGTGTCAGCTTCTGTGTTACAGAGTCGCAGAATCTTTTTGGTTGGAAGAGACCTTCAAGATCATTGAGTCCAACCACTCGCCCTACATTGCCAGGTTCCCTAAACCATGTCCCTCGGCACCGAATCCACACGGCTTTTAAAAATACCTCCAGGGATGGAGGCTGCAGCTTCTTGGGCAGCCTGTTCCAGTGCTTTACCAACCTTTTCTCTAAAGAAATTTTTCCTAATATCCAACCTAAACCTCTCTTGGCGCAACCTGAGGCTGTTTTCTTGTCTTACCGCTTGTTACTTGGGAGAAGAGACTAACCCCCATCCTGCTACAGACTCCTTTCAAAGTAGTTGTAGAGAGTGATGAGGTCTCCCCTGAGTCTCCTTTTCTCCAGACTAAACAACCCCAGTTCCCTCAGCCGTTCCTCATAAGACTTGTTCTCTAAACCCTTCACCAGCTTTATTGCATCCCAAGCAGGACCTGCCTTTCACAAACCCATACTGACTGGGCCTGATTACCTGATTGTCCTGTATATGCTGTGTGATGGCACTCAATATCACAGAATCATCTGGTTGGAAGAGACCTTTAAAATCATGAAGTCCAACTGTTCACCCTGCACTGCCAGGGTCCCTAAACCATGTCCCTCATCTACACAGCTTTTGAACGCTTCCAGGGATGGGGACTCCACCAGCTCCCTGGGCAGCCTGTTCCAGTGCTTAATGACCCTCTCTGTAGAGAAGTTTTTCCTGATAGCTGACCTACATCTCCCCATGGCTTAAAGCCATTTCCTCTCATCTTGTCACTTGTTGGCGAAGAGACCAACTCTCACCTCTCTACAACCTCCTTTCGGATCATCTACTTCGTAACCTTCCCTGGCACTGAGGTGAGACTGACAGACCTGTAGTTCCCTAGGTCCTCCTTCCAGCACTTCTTGTAGATGGGTGTCACACTGGCCAACCTCCGGAGAACTGGTACCTCCCCATTAGCCAGGACTGCTGACAAATGATGGGAAGTGGCTTGCTGAGCACTTCTGCCAGCTCCCCCAGAATTCTTGGATGGATCCCATCTGGCCCCATAGACTTGTGCACATCTGAGTGGTGCAGTAGGTCACCGACTGTTCCTTCTTGGATTGTGGGGCCTTCGTTCGGCTCATCTCTGTCTTCTGGCTTGCTGAGCACTTCTGCCAGCGCCCCCAGAATTCTTGGAGGGATCCCATCTGGCCCCATAGACTTGTGCACATCTGAGTGGTGCAGTAGGTCACCGACTGTTCCTTCTTGGATTGTGGGGCCTTCGTTCGGCTCATCTCTGTCTTCTGGTTCAGGAAGCTGGGCACTCAGTGAACTGGTCTTACTCAACGCCTTCTTTGCCTCAGTCTTTAATGGTGTCTCATCCTTGGTCACTATGTTTCCCCCTGCACATCCAGCAAAGGATGAAGTTTCTCCTTAGCCCTCCTTCTGCTGTTGATGTATTTATAGAAACATCTTTTATGGCTGTGTCCAGACTAAGTTCTAGTTGGGATTTAGCCTTTCTAATTTTCTTCCCGTACAGCCTCGCAAAAGCCTTCACAAAATTGTCTTGCTGAGTGTCCTGCCCGTTCTTCCATAGGCCATAGACTCCCTGTTTCTTCCTGAGTTCCAGCCAAAGCTCTCGTTCAGCTGGGCTGGTCTTCTACCGTGCTGGCTCGTCTTATGGCACACTGGGACAGCTTGTTCTTGCGCCTTAAAGATGCCCTCTTAACGAACGTCCAGTGTTCCTGGAGTCCCTCACCCTTCAGGACTGCCTCACAAGAGACTCTGTCAACCAGTCTCCTAAACAGGCCAAAATCTGCCCTTCTGAAGTCCAAGGTGGCAGTTCTACTGACCCCCCACCTTGAGTGTTGTCACATTCAAGACTCTGCTAAGTGTCTAGATCAACCAAATGCTACCATGGATAGTTTGGCAGCTACCACAAAGAACCTGTGAGGACTTTAAAGGATAGATGTCTATTTGTTTTTCTAATACCAGGAAATTCAAACAATAATTGTTTTGAGAAGTGAGTTTCATAGCTCATTAATCTTCCTTTCTTCTCACAAATGTTTTTTTTTCCATTTTGGAAAGCTATCTCCAATACGACTCCTGAATATATTTTGGCAGTGGTACTTTTTTCGTTTATTCTGAAGCTGCTATTGGTATTTGTGCGTGTTTGTTCTGTGGTATCTCTATAGGTATAGCTGTGCAAGAATAAGGTGTTTATGTTTACTTGGACATTTATCTGTATTAACAACGTTACTTAAAATTGATCCTCTCCCTCTCCGGACTTTCCCTGATGAAAAACTTAAAACCCCCACTTTCTAGGAACTGTTGGCTTCAGGTATCTTGAAAAATGCTGGTCAAGGCTAATGGCTAATACTCTTAAACGTGAAAACTACTGTGGGCGTATTCTAAATTTGGCTTTATAGATAATTCACTGTGTAAGCATCTTACTAAATAGAAAATGTAGTTTATAATGCTGTTAGTCCAGTGCTACTGCCCCCAATTAAATATTTTAATTTGAGGACATGAATGGGGTTTGAACATACAAGTTGCTAATACAGCTACTTTTTCTGGTGATAATTCTGTGTACTGAGAAATCAACACAGTCTTCTAAAGAGGTGTTTTAGACTCTTCATTCCACTGAGCATCCGCTCAGGTTTATGCTGTCACTTTTTGGCTGCTTCAGAGAGGTTTCAGTTTCAGCCATCTGCTTAGAATGGTAATTCGTCAAAAGGTGTTAAGAAATTTGTGTTAATTCAGGTGTCAGTTCTTTGGTGTCTTTGGTTCTGAGCAGTGTGTTCCTCTTTTTCACTTTAAAAAACAAAGGACCTGTAGCTGGTAGTAGCAAGATGTATGTTTGAGAACTAAGTATTCAAAATTAACTTTAAATTTTGCGTGGAGCTACTTTCACATAATTTTATACATGTAGACTTCCCTTGTATATATTTTCCCATGCTCATATTTTGTCTACACAGAAAGTTGTCAAGACCTATCTAAGTTTTGCTCCTCTATAGCAGCTCAGTGTAAGCTATTTCAGTGGTCACCTGCATGATGGATCTTCTGAGTCACTGCCTGAGAATTCGGGAGAGAAACATGGCAGCTATGTTAGTATGTGAACAAGAAAGAGAACAGATATTTTACAGTATTTATTACTAGCATACCAGATACAGTAATTGTTTATATCTATTTTACTATCCTCTATTAAAAGAATACCAACACAACTTAAAAATTCAGCACATCTTTAAAAATTCACTCTTGGAAGTAGAATTGCATGGCTCAGAAAAATAGAGGTTGTCTTACCCAGAGGGTCTGGTGTCAGCATTTGTCACTGCCCTCTGTATATAACTGGTGTACTCACTCTGTGGTATGCGCTTTTTTGTTTTGTTTTGTTGAGTTTTGTTGCTGTTGTCATTTTCTTTTTTTTTTCTACTTTGATTTCCTGTTGACTTTTTTTAATACAACCATTTGCTTCACTGCAGCAAGCTTTTGACCAGCTTCTCTGGGTAGGGTCAGGAGAAAGAGACTGAGTGGTCATGCTAATTGAAATGTCTTTCATGTGAATGAAATGAAATGTCGTATCATCAAGCTGATCACTTGGAGATGCCACTTCTGGGTCCCTCCTCTTCCATTTGTTTGTCCATTTTGTCGGTCTGTAGTGGTAAAGCCCCAAAGGCGTGTTTGTGTCAGTGTATCTGCGCAGTGGGTAGCTCAACTGGGACTATTGAATGCCACTTGAAATGAAAAAAAAAATAATAATACTGATAGATGTCTGCTGTCATAGTTGCCTTTTTCTTTTTTTGTCCTGCAATAGCAAAATTGTTTGATCATTTTTTGTCTCTTAAAGGGCAGTAAAAAGTAATTAGAAGTGAAGTGAAGAATTAGAACCACATTATGCATGTGGTTCGTGGTCCGTGATTAAGTGTGTGCTTTGCTGGGGAGTGGCTTTGATGAAGAAATGGTGTGGAGCCTTCCTCAACATCAGAAAGAGGTCTGGTTTTGCTACTTTATTTCTCAGAATTGGTTGAAACCCAGTTTTCTGTCAAGCTCTTCAAGTAAAGCGTGTCTATCTTGTTACAGTCTGTTCTCTGCTTTGGTTCTTCATGTTTACACTTTTTAAGCTTGCTTTTGTTTGTATGTTGCAGTGCAGTCTGGGGGGGGATGGTAGCCCCAATTGTACATTGACACTGAACCATAGCAAATTGTTTCTGATGTTGATAGTTGGAAAACAGTATGAGATTTGATTACCAGCGTTATGCCCTAGAGAGCGGGATGAAATCATAAATGATTTCATAATGTATCTCATTGAAATTAATATCCTTTCCCACCCTTAATATAAGTAAAGAAGTGTGTGCATCATAAAGATAATTTTTCTGTCAATTGTAATGAGGAATTCTGGATGCTCTCCCTTTTTCGTAGAGTTGTATTTACAAATTCTTGGCTTCGCGAAACCGCTTGAATGTTGTTACTATATATGAGGCACATACCTTTTCTTGTGACTGTAGAAAAAGATGGTATGGAAATAACAAATAAAAAAGATGATCAGAAAAATTACACTTATTTCAACCTGTAAGTTTTATTAATATTCTTAAATATATCATCGTGTTCAGCAATGCTGAATAATTATTGCCTTAATTTGGAATTGTGGTGCTACTTATAGTCTGTAAAATTAGGTTGTAGGTGTGTGGAGTAAAATAGCTAAATTGGATGCATACTTTTTGTCCTGGTTTGAGCTAAACTTCCTGGTTTGAGCCGAAACTTCCTTGTTTTGGGAAATGGACAAATAGGATTATTCCATGCAAATACGATAATTCCACATTTAATTGGTTAAGGGGATGAGGTGCAGTGTTACGTGTCAAGGTTATAAAGCAGCAGGCCGAAGGGAGTGTCTCTCTCGGCTCCTGGACTCTCACGAAGAAAGGAGGCCTCCCACGAATCTGCTTTGCCGTGATTAGGCCCAAGAAGGCTGCACCCAGACTGCTGGCTGACGAGCTAGGCTGAAAGCCTGGGGGTCTGCACCCCCCGGATCGCTCTGTGAGCTCCCGGGCAGCTGCACGCGGGGAGCCGAGTCCCCCCACGAACCGCCCTGCCGACCAGGCGCGCCG